>NW_003052500.1:6605305-6643966 GCF_000003515.1 Uncinocarpus reesii 1704 | reverse complement strand
GACACCAAGGTTGCGATTCAATACGAGCAGGGTCTGCTCCAAAAGAGTTGGATTAAAAATGAGAATGTTCCAATGTGCACCACATGCCAACGACAAAAGTGCCTTGCGAGGACCAGGCAATGAGGCAGAGCGTGAAAAATCAAATTCCCTGCCAAGGTACATGGAGACTCCATCATCCAGATGCAAGCGGGATATTGACGCTAAGTCCAGTGGGATCTGTGTGTCCAATTGCAGGAATTATATTTTGAGGACTTTGGTGGAAATGTCCCAGAAGCAGCATCACTGGCGCGGCCGCAAACACGAGGCAGGGTTTCGCTAAAGAACGTGCTCTTTGGCCCACAGCCAGTCGTCGGCAAAAGCAATGTCAAGAAATGTTCAGCGGGATCCGGGCTGTGAGGACCTTTGGAGACAACAGAGAGCTCCATTCTGCGCGCTTGGCGGGAGCTGCCGGGGTTGGAATTGGGCCCTGCGTCCTGGGATGGCGCAACTCGCCAAGGCGGCAAATCCCATGTTGGCCAGGCTGGGTATCACCGGAGCAGCCTGGCTTCACTCTCAGCGTCACCTTGAGGGAGATGTTGATGCATCTGGATGTTGTTGTCAGAGCAGACAGAGAGGTGAACGTTGGATTAGAGTTGGTTGGTTGTCCCTATTGGTGCTGACTAAGGATATGGCGCCAAAACCGACTGCGTTTATCCCAGAACCACCTTGAGAGAAACATCATGAAGAGAGAGAAGAGGCGGGATGGCCACAAGAGTCATCCAGACACCATTATGGAGCAGAGGCTGTCGATTCAAAAGAAATCAGGCCGATTGGTCAGTCTATCGCCTTTGGTTGAGCAATTTAGGCCCTTCGGACTACCTTGTGCGCAATGCCGCTGCCTTCATCATACCGCCAATCGGCCACGGAAGTCGGCGTTGTATACATAAATACCCTGCATGAACCAGAAAAGCAGGGTTGAATAGCCGCCTAAGCGTTGATTGTTTACTAGCCAGAATTTAAGTTGAGATCCCAGAACAGCCCAAAATGCAGCTCTCTATACTTCCTCTCCTGGTCATTGCGAGCCCTCTCCTAGCAGCCCCCCTTGCCGGCAGAGAACTTCAACCCGGCAACGATCTTCCTCCTTGTGATCAAGGCGCGGTACAGAAATACCCCATCCCCAAGTCCTGCAACGCCACGGAGCGGCGATTGATCCCTCCAGGACTGGACGACGCCATGACCCTATCGAAACGTGCAAAAGAGCACGGCCTCTGCTTTGGAAATACTTCTGCATTGGACCGAAAGTGCTTTGGCAATGCTCCCTCCGGAGAGGTCATCGGGAACTTGTACCGGATCGTCAATGCCGATAAAGGAAATACCCTGTTTCGCTGTGATGATCCCGACGGCAATTGCCAGATACCAAGTAAGAACGTCCTTGACATTGCTCGTTTCCTATCTTATTATTCGAGCAAGGAGATGCTTATTCGATGTGACTTTAGCATATGGTGGACATTGGCGCGGCTCCAACGCCACAGGAGAAACCGTGATTTGTCCTCTATCATATAAAACCCGTCTGTTCCTTGAATACTTTTGCACAGGGGGCTACACCGTTTCTGGTTCGCCTCTCAAGACCTATTTCGGCACAGACCTCTTGCACCGTCTATACCACATGCCCGCAATCGGAGAGGGCCATGTAGAGCACTTCTCAAATACATACGAGGATGTACTTCAGCTTGGTGCGCATAACTCTTCTTTTGCCGTTCGCGACAGCGACACACTTCAGTACTTTGCTGCCGACGTGTATGGCTTTGACATAGCGATTCCGGGAGTTGGGTGCGCGGGGGAGCCCTCTGCCTCTACGCCGCCTTCCCCGAGTGCCACCACCCAGCCCCCTGCGACAACTGCAGCTGCCGTACCACCGGTTCGTGTTACCCCTTGATAGGTAATTAGAGTGGACGTTAATCAATGCATTTATAGGGCTGCCACACGCATGATGGTGGTGTCCTTCACTGTCCTTAATTGAGAATGAACCCAAGGCGGCGCGATTTCTTTTTTCCTAGCGGAGTCTGTTCGCGGTATGCGATAGAATTGTTCGCGTCCACCTAATCTGTACTATAATAACATGGATTGATGAGACTTATAGAACTCTATCCCATATGGTGATTGAGAAATCCTAGGTGATTCAAAGTGGCATTTGTATGAGACGGTCCAACACTCCCTTATGACTCAGGCATTCTAGACATAAAGAAGCGCGTGGCCCCAAAGGCGTTAGCCTGGGCCTGAAAAGGCCTAACTAGCATTGAATCGGAGGAGCCGTCTGAGCTTGCTGACGTAGTTAACTATGTGTCAGTCAGCTCCAACATGAATCGACATGCTGGATCCTGTACTCCGTACACGACAGGGGACTACTGGACGTGGCTACACGGGTTACCATGGCTCATTTAACAAAATTGAGAGCCTCGAACCATGAGGGCATTTCTTTCACTGATGAAATCAATCCTGAAAGGTGGTGACTATATTACTTATTTTGCCCGCATTTGACCGTGCTCAACCAATTGCTTGCTTGCCAGGTTAGTGTGGAAGGTATCAATTAAGCTTGTCATACTTAACGATCCTTGCATGTGTAAAGTAGAAATCCTTCCCCGCCCCTCTTCTCATTCACATATAGTCCTGTTACTCTTGTATGGTCCATTACGTTCTAGCACCATGGCTGTTCCTCAGAAGAGGCTATCAGAAGCAGCGGTGGCAGTCTCTAAAATCCTCTCCGACCATGGAATTAAACATGGCGTTTTTGGCGGTTGGGCGGTGAATGTCCTCGGCGGTAATCGGGCCACTAAAGATATCGATTTAATGGCAGCAATTGGAAAAGACGAACTTTGGCAGCTGATGGAAGGTCGAATAGGTTGGGTGAAGATCCCAAACATGAGAGAAGATTATGCTCCTTTCTTTTGGGATGATGCCTTGCAGAGACCTGTTCTTGTTGAGATATTCATAGGTGACCACCACCATCTCAGTTATCGAATATCCTTCTTAAAACTTGTAGGTTCAACAGCCTCACCCGCAAATACTGAAAACGCACGTCGAGCGATGCGAGTTGTTGACACTCAGACCGTATTGATAGACAATGAGCCGGTTCAGCTCCTTGCCATAGTCTCAATTTTCAAGGGCAAGCTCCATGCCGCAGCTGACCGGGCTAAAGTTTCGGATGCAATGGACCTAAAGCACCTTCTAAGCAAATATGCGGAACACCTTCGACCGCACGCTACAAGTATTAATCTCCGAGACGTTGGTAAAGCCGTGAGAAGGTATCCCGAGCTCTCTGAGCCACTCTCTTCAGTTGGAATTGATGTATTTCAAGCGCAGGAAATACAATCGGACGAGGTAACATGGATGAGTCCACCTACTTATAATGTTCAGAAGGGCATCATGGAGTAACTTAAGCGGTGAGGTCAATATTGTTGTAGGATGGCTGCGCATAGCTGGTTTTCATACTTTCGCAACCTTTGTGACAACAAAATGCTTCCCGAGTTGATTGAGCCAAAAACTAAAGAATCCCGGCTCTTGAACTCTCTGAGAGTCGTATTTAAACTGGTTGCTGTGTATATTCATGCCACGATAGCGGAATGCTGTATTCCAATGGGTATGCCCAAAGATCCACCAGCGAATTGCATTGGAGCTTCGCCAGGATTTGACCTGAGACTCAAGTAGGTCTGAGCAAAATGCGCTCCTCCAAGGTTGAGATTTAAGTCTGGGGTCGGCAGTTTTCAGGAAACTTGGAGCGTGGTGTGTGGCAACAATCACATCACGGTTTGTTCCTTCAAGCGAGATATTGTAGAGTTCCTGCTGCAGCCACTGGACATCTTTATTGTGTTCAGTATTATGGGCTTCAACGGTCCAATCCTTGATCATGCTGAAATCCGCGATCTTCATCCTAACCCACAGCTGTGAGTCTTCCGGAATTTGAGACCACAGGGTGCAACCTAGAATAGTCACTCTTCTGTTGATGTCGACTCGATTTCTATTCAGAACAGTGAGTTTGCCGAGGAGCTGTGGCTCAACTTCAAGTGATTTTGCTGCCTGAAGGCCGTCTTGGTGAGACATCCAATAGAACTCGTGATTACCGAGAACCAGGAAAACATGGTCAAATTTGGTGCATTGCTCAGCAAGGAAGGCAACATACTCTTTGTAGTTGCATAGGCATCCAATATCGCCAGCTAGGATCAAGTAAGGTGCAATTCTTGTTATAACAAAAGTTTCATAACGCTGGCCATCTTCCAAGTGAAGGTCAGATACGAATTGAAAATAAACTGGATGGGAGGGGGACTGGTGGAATATCGCCGATTTGAGGTTCGAGATTGCTGTCTTGAGGAAGAGCAGTGCCGATTGGAGCCAACCTGGCGTCAGGCGCGGGTCAAAGTTTTGTATTTCCTTTGGTTTAGTCTGCTGTTCTCGGGTCCAGCTTGGCTCATCATATCCAGGAATCATGCGCAAATCTCGTGCTTCCTCTTCTGTTTCGACAAAACAGGTGATATTTCCTGGCTGAAATTCGGATATACGTGATCCCTTGCTTGCTATACGGTCTAGGATGCATTCAACCACTTTGTTTTTCTCGGTATCAAGATGATTAAGACACCAGGTTTCATCCAAGTTCATGCCGTCCACCAACTCCTCTACACACACCGCCATGGCATACTCTTTTGATTCAAGGTATCTCTGAGCTGCCCCTTGGAGAAGAGTCGCCAAACGGGGTACAGGGATGGAAGAGAGAGTGTCTAAATTCTTTGAAAAGTCGAATTGCCGGCTGAACCTGATCTGGTCTAGAGGATACGTCTGAATCTGGACAATGTTGTTGCGAAGTGGGTCAAGATGGTAAAATGTGTCTGGGAGCACTATCACACTGAAGGATTGACCTTCGATGAAGGCTTGGAAGCGGGGATAGGGTCTCAGATAGTCTGTGTTGCAACTCGCTTCGTCCGGCCATGGATGTGATCGAAAGACATCAGCATATGAAGCAAGCTGTGATGCCGTGATCGGAAGGTCGCATTCTGGAACACAGATTTCAATGGCCTTAGTTTCTGGTGAGTATTTGAAAACTCCGTAATTCTCCTAGAAGTCAACATACCATGATAACTCGGGGAACATTGTAATAGTTCAATGCAGCTTCATTGACAATGCAAAAAGGTGTGTTAGTAGGTGCAAGGGCGGTTTTGACCGCATTAATGACTTTGATCTCCATATTGAGTAGGACCTAAGAGGGTTAGCAATATCTTTACACCAATATTTTCAATGACCTTTGAATGTTCTCAGGCTGTATACCTTGAATCTTTGGTCGACTATCTGGCTCAAGAAACAAACGCTCCCCTGAGCAACAGAATTGCTGTATAGTAAATAGGTAGATCAGGAACAGCAGTATCAAATCGAGGTCTGGAGTGTGGACCTCAATACCAGTGTATACTCAGTCGACTAAAAGACAACTCTGAGAGACTGGACCCGTAGAAAATGGCGCTATAAGCTCTCTATAATGAGGATATTGATGTAACAAACTTTTCTTGATATATAAAATAACAGTGCCTAGAGAGAAATAACAACGGTCAGCCTTTTGGGCAGCCTTACCTAGAGATCCAATTATCGGACTATAGATTATCCGCTCCCAACATCAACCTCCAGCTCAGTGGGCTGAATCTCAAGATTCCCTTCGATCTAGCCTTTCCGGCTTCCCAAGGATGAGCATCGAGGAGAGATCGGATGACTCGCCAGTGGGTGTAAAGGCCGTCGTCCAGAGAAGCCTCGCTGAGGCCACAAAGCGTGAATTCTTAGGTGTGGGATGTGGCTCGTTCTGCGATGTATTCCTAATTCCAAATACGCAACTGGTTATAAAAATTCCTTTTGACGTATTGGAAGACGATGTTGAGCCACAGGTCTATAAGAGGCTTGGTGCCCATCCCAGGATCTTGCAGTGTTTCGGGGAATTCGAGTGCATTCTTGGGCGTGGTTTGGTCTTCGAGTACCTCCCGCTGGGGAAGCTGGCCCAATACATCGCACCAGAGCACTTTCCATCGGAAAGGAAGCAGTGAGTGAAGCAGTGTCCGCATCTCCGGGGCTCTATCGATTAGATATCGTGTCATCCTAATCGCTTCGTCCGCTTTTAGGTGGTCAGGCCAGGCCATTGAGGCGATCTTGTATATTCATTCTAAAGGGGTCATACATTGTGATGTTGGTATTCAGAACTTTCTCATACGGGATAACGGCTCGCTTGTGCTAGCGGATTTCTACGGTTCGATCCTTGATGGGTCCCAGAGCGAAGTATCAACAAGATCACGATACTCACGTCCCCTGGCCATTGAAGAAAGACAATTAAATCAAACTGAAAGAGACGACATCTTCGCGCTGGGTTCGGTATTATATGAGATTGAGAGTGGCCATCGACTCTACAGAGACAAAACTGATCGCGAGATTCACAAACTTTTCCAGCTACGTCAGTTTCCAGACATATCCAATATTGCGGCGCCTCTCCGATTTGTGATTGAAAAATGTTGGTGGGATCAATATAAGAGCACAGAAGGCATCAAATCTGATGTGAGTGTGTTTAATGACTTCCTTTGGTTGAATTCAAAGCTGACTTCCGTTCAGATTCTCTGTGATTTGTAGTAAGTAACTTATCATGCTCATCAGGATAGTTTTAGTCTTTATAGCTAGCGGTTAATAAAGAGCAACAATCTCTATGATATCATCGGCTGTGCATCCAGTCTTGCGATGTTAGAAATAGATTGTTCGGCGGCTTCGGCTCCCTAAAGACCTGTTCCTCCATGCCCAAATCGACGTTGTCCATGCTGCCAACAGGGGGTACGAAATCCCCACGAAAAAGGGTATATTCTTGCTCTTTCATCATGGACTCAGCCAGTCCAAGCCGGCATGCCAGCCGACAGTCTTCCACACTGTCATAGTCGAAATCTTCTAGCAGATTGATATCCCCAACAAATCGCGAGCCGCCCTGGTTCCATAGCAGTGGGAATTCACGCCCCCCAGACCAGTTGATCTCTGAAGCATGGACTTCTAGGGCCCTTCTGTGACTCTGGGGATCAGCTATGTGGCACATCCGCTTGGGTTGCTGTACTCATCCGCCCAACTGAGACACGCGTAGACCCGCTGCGGGATTGGAGCTCGGTGGCAGGCTGGAGGAGCTGATGGTTCCCGGCGGTGCTGGGGTGTTGCGGTTTGAATGAGACTCTGCGGATGGGATTGGAACGTTGATGATTGAGTCGGTGCCCCCTGTGGGTGTGGTGATGACGGGAGACTTGTTGAAAGCACTCATGCACTCCTTTCAGGAAAGTCATCCTCTAGGGAGAGCATCACCAGACGCAGAGAGTGTTCACATATTCCAGGCGGCTGCGTACGGACTCTTCACCCTTCCAGTCCGTAGCCATAGTTAATGCCAACGCTAGTCACGTCTCTAATGCCACATCTTCGCCCAGAGTCCATTGTGACTCTAGAACAGCACACCTCCAAATCTTTGTTCAAACATAGGCAGGCATTTCTAGCGATTAATCGCCTAGTTAGCAATGTGTCATGAATGTCACTTCCAGGATAGCCTGGAATGTTTTCTCCAAGATGCGGTTCGCTTCTAATTCGAGCCTGGGTATCAGACGTTTTTTTGGTTTCAAGCCTGGCGACATGGGTGAAAACCAACAAGATTTGAAAGGTATGAGAAAGGATACGGGAACCATTCAACTCTTTGCTCTCATCTTTTAATACCGCCTCTCTAGATTCAAGCCATGATCCCGATGCGCTCAGCCGATTTACTTCCGGCCGATGGCTCTGGGGCGAGCGCCAACAGCTTGCAGCCCGACACGTCCCGTTTGATTTGGCGAAGCTTCTGGCACTTGCTGCCACTGCCGTTGGATCAAAGTCATGCGTTCGAATCGAGAAAATCTCTGAAGGCCAGTACAATAAGGTGTTCTCGCTCACTATGAACGACGGCCGCGAGGCCATCGCGAAATTGCCAAACCCGAATGCAGGCAGGCCACATTTCACCACCGCCTGTGAAGTTGCGACTATGGATTTTGTACTGCATTCTTCCTTTCTCTTCTAATCGTATCCATACTTACTGTGCTAGTTGAGAAATGTCCTCCACCTCCCGGTTCCTAAGGTCTACGCGTGGCATTCCAGAGCAGCGGAGAATCCTACTGGAGCAGAGTACATTATCATGGAAAAACAGGCCGGCGTCATATTGAGCGATGTTTGGGACGATATGAGCGGGAACGGGAAAGCCCACATTATCAAACAGGTTGTAGGTATTGAACAGACTCTTGCGTCCACCAAATTCAAAAGGTTCGGGGCTCTGTATTACAAGCAAGATCTGCCGTCCGATAACGACACGCTATTATTTGTTGGCGGGACCGGAGAGAACATACACAGTGAGAAATTTGTTATTGGGCCAACTAACCATCGTTCATTTTTTGATTTTGGGAAAGGGGAGCTAGACATTGATCGTGGGCCATGTAGGACCCATATGCTAGTCCACTCTTCAGACCTGACCCTCATACTAAATGTTACTGCACAGGGTCCACATTACCGGAATATTTAGTTGCCATTGCCCATAGAGAGATTGCTTGCGTGAAAGCAAGTTTGAGATATCCAATAATGCCAGAAGGACTATTTTACGGTCCCAGGCAATACCAACCAAGCCCGTCCAAAAAACTGTCAGCATTGCGCAACTACCTGAAGGTCTGCCCCCATGTTTTGCCAGAAGATCCCGTAACCCATGAGTCGGTTTTATGGCACGGTGATTTGCATCTGCAAAATGTGTTCGTTAATCCCGAAGACCCAGCCCAAATCCTGGGCATCATTGACTGGCAATCTGTCAGTGCCTGCCCGCTTTTCATGCAGGTTACCCGCCCTGGGCTTTTGGATTACAGTGGCCCGCTCCCCGAAAAGCTTGCGCGTGTCAGCTTACCTCCTAACTTTGATGATTTAACTCCCGATGAACAGCGGAAAGCGACGGAGTTGCACCAAGCGCAGACACTGCACAATCTCTATTTTGCCCTCACTTTGCAGCTCAATATTCCAGCTTTTCAGGCCTTTCAAGGACAAGATACCCTCCTTCATCAGGTTAGCGTAGTACCGGGGCTAACACTCACCGACTACGAACCGTGTCTCAATAACCTATTGAGAGATGTCGAGAAAGAGTGGTCAAACATTGTTGGTGCTGACTCAGATGGTAGGCCTTTGGTGCCATTCCCATTGCAATTATCCGCTGCTGAAGTGGAAGAACAAAAACATGATGAAGAGCTATGGGCTCATGGTGTCGCACTCATGGAAGATTTTATCAAAGATACTGGCTGTTTTAAACACTGGGATGGCAGGGTGAGCCACAAGGATTTTGATCTTTCGAAAAAACAGCTGGCTGAGGGTATCGAGAGGTTCCTGAGCCGTGAGGCCAGGAACGAAGAGGAGAGGAAAGCATGGCTCGAAGTTCTACCATTTGTAGATCAACACAATACAGTAGATTAGATGTCCAAATCAATACCTAAAAAGACAAATTGTCGGATAGAAAAAGGGACTTGACGGCCAACTGCAATTCTCCAGCTAAGCCGGAGAGTGTTCACCCCCTTTTGGCCTATAACTAGACTATGTATGTGAAGTCACAAAGGCAGCAAAATGCAAGGAGGGAGCTCACGTGATAGAATCCGAGGCCGACTGGAAGCCCTTGATTTCGTCCGCGACAGTGCGGAGTGAGTCTTCGTACTCGTTGAGATCACCATATTTGTGACACGAGGTTTTTAGCCTGCCGCCCGCAAGCATCTCCTGCTTGTAGAATGCTTGGGACGTAAGTGGCGCGCTTCTGGACTACATGTCATAGGAGCTATTGTCACCTACCAACAGCGTGCCATCGAAGGAAGCTCCGGCATCTTCTCTAAAAAGATGCCTCCTCAGCTGAATGGAGTCGGCCGTCATGGCGAAGAAGACGGTAAATTTAAATCTAGCCGCAACCGCGTCTACAGCACCCGCCAGCTAACAATTCTCCGCTCCAGAAGTATGCCCTGTGTGCAAGTCCTCGCGTTACCTGAACCAAGACATGCGATTCCTCATAAATCCAGAATGCTACCATAAGATGTGCGAATCATGTGTGGATAGGATATTTTCTTCCGGCCCCGCACCGTGTCCGGTGGCAGGGTGCCATAAAACACTTCGCAAGAATCGATTTCGAAAGCAGACGTTCGAGGATATAGGTGTCGAAAAGGAGGTCGATATAAGAAAGCGAGTGATGGGAATGTATGAATGGATATGACTTTTCTACAAGATGTGGCACAGTGCATCATTTGGGAAAAAGGGCTAATGGATTATTTTTTCCCGCAGCTTAAACCGCCGTGAAGAAGAATTCGATAATAAACGTGCCTGGGATGACTTCCTTGAACAACGCGAAGAAATAATATCCAACCTCGTTTACGGCACCGACGTTGCGAAAACAGAAGCCCAACTCGCCGAATATGCATCCCAACACGCCTCCTCGATCCGCCACAATAAGAACCTCGAATCCGAAGAGTCCGCCGCCCTCCTCGAACAACAGACTCTTGAACAACAAGCCCTACGGCAACGTCGCGAAGCCGCCAAACAAGATTACGACAACGAACGACGAGCAAAACTCGCTGGACGAGAGGACATCATTACCCGCCTTGCCACAGGTAGCACCAAAGACGCAGAAGCAATTGCCCGCGAAGCGAAGCGGGGAAGCCTGCTGAAGAAATCCTCCGCCAGGCGCAGTGAAGAAGAGCGCATCAAACGCAAACAGGCAGCTCTCCTTGCAGAGTCCGGAAAAACGGGTGCACCCACGCCTCCAGGTGCAGCCAAACCGTCTACCGGCCCAAGCTTAATCAAGGGTCTCAGAAAGATCAAGACCCCCGAACCGGAGAAACCCTACGATCCGTTCGCGGGTGGATCGTCACTGATGAACCGCGATTACTACACTTTACAGGACTACTATCCCTCGCCTTATCTGGATCCGATACGAGACGACGTTAGAGTGCTTGCTGGAGGGTATGACCTGAAGGATTATTACGCTAGAAGCCTTTTTGAAGCCTTTGCGGGCCTAGGTTGTTTTATCGAAGACGAAATTTCGGCCCGAAATCCACCATCCGCAACTTTGGACGCGTCGTCCTTATTATCTAACAAAAACTCAGCTGTGGCAACAGGAAAAGCTGCAGAGGCTGCGGTGAGCAAGCCCGCAGTTTCTAGTGGTGATGTTTTTTGATTCGCTGCTGCTCCATAGCTTGTATGTGCTTTGTATATTACCAAGGCTCGTCATTTGCACATAGCGCGGCGTTGGGTTCTTTATGTTTTTCAAAATCTACGTTGGGTTGGAGTTGCTATCCTTTGACTTGACTTGATATGAAGAAATGAACAATTTATATTGCATCTAAGAAGACAAATAATTAAAACCGGACCAACCCCACCCGCTTCACTAATACAAAACGGACGCCCAAGAGGTTTCCAACGAAACAGAAATATAGTCATATTGCCAATGAAAGGCCGAACGCTCCAGAAGGAATCAAAAACGAAAACCGCGTATTGGTAAAACAAGACAGGATAGCTTGTGAAGCCCCAAGAAGAACTTGAAAGCTGTATCAGGCGTATGACAACCTAGGTAGTCGAAACAAGTCCCAACCTTGATCGCGCTCAAACAACCCAATCAATACTTGGCTGTCACTATCCAGTTAAAAATCAAAACTCATAGCCCCGACTCGATCAACGCTGGGACACGGTGCATTCGGAATGCCAGTCAGAAACCAGAGTGAGAATCAAGGGTGCTATATTATCGGTTGGCTGAATAGCTGGAAGTCACGCTTGCGAAGCTCTTCCGTGAAAATGTTACTAGAGGGAGAATAAGACAATAGTTGAAAATGTGGGCTTAATCTTAAAGAAGACCTTGTTGTTGTTATCCGTCACTTTTATATTCAAATGTTCGGTTGGACGAGGGTCTTCCGGAGGTGTAGTGACGTTTATTCGGTACTGACGCGTTTTCGAGCTAAACTGAATGAGGAATATAAATTTGGATTCTGCAATATATTATTATTGCGGATTTGAAAGATTTGAAAAAAGATTCAACCTAGGAAGATTCGTGGGTTTGAGGGGCGCTTGGAGCTCCGCCGCATGGGGGGTGTAGAACACCGTTGCAGGGCGAGTAGTGTCACATGCATGCCCACTCATCCTCTTTGGCCCAGACTTCTTCTTGTGGATTCGATAGTGCTATCAAATCCTTCCCAGGGCAATTCTCCATCGTCACTATCATTCGGCTCCGCTTTACTTTGTGGTGCCTGCTTTTGTTTTGCAAATTTCGCGGGAAAGTTGCCAGCAGGGGCAACGCCCAAAGATTCAAGTGTGACTTCGACTTGCTCGTCTGTCATTTCCTCGCCATGTTTCTTTTGACCTTCTAAAACGTCGTAGAGGGAATATATTTGGTCAGACTTTTTCTCAATTTCTGTCATGAGGCTCGCAATTTTTTGGCACATGCCTTTCCGCTGCCGTTTCCCAAGCGATGGATCATGCTTAGCGTACGTCGTTTGAAACACCGTTAGCTGCATTTTCAAGTGTGCCAATTCATCTTCCAGCCCTTTGAGAACAGAGGCCAAGGCTGCAGATGGCGGTTGGGACGGCCGTAATGTTGGCTCCTCGTTATAGGCGGTTGGCGCAGGCGTACGTTCCGATACGGGTATAGGCTTGGGAACCTTCACTGATGAAGCGCTGGAATTCATATCAGAAGAACCACGCTTCTTCGTTTCGTGACAAACAAAGCAATTCTCCTTCTTGTGATTGGCAACTTCGTCTAAAACACGTTGCGTAGCCGCCGAGATTTTGACGCCGTGCCAAGTGATATCTGGCAAAATAATTGCGGAAGTCATATCACCTAGATCCCGCTGCCGATCACTAAGAGAACGTGTGTCTTGGGTCATTTCATGAGCTGCTGTTCCTTCTTCATCTCCATGAGAGCTATGCTTGAGGGTCCTGGATATTGGATTGCGTGCAGACTCAGTTGGGTCTCCAGACTCTTTGTTCATAGCCGGCGCCGAGGGAAATTTTTCAGATTGTAAAGTATCAACATGAGCCGCATTTTTCAGGATTGAACGAGTTGGTTCCTGTGCACGTCGCTGTTTGCGTGCAATGCGCTCTTCCTCAAGTGTTTTTCGAAGGAGTGCAATTTCGCGGCCCTATAAATTTGATGAGCGGATAACAAAGAAAGCGAGGATTTATTGAAGACTCACGTCAATGAAGCTTAAGAATGTCAAATCCTGCGTACCACGTCCTCTGTGCTTTGACGTTGTTAAAACTTCAATATCAGACATGTCGCTATCATCTGCCGTAGCGCTCTTTCTTATACGCTGCTTGCTTGTATTTGGCTCTTTCTTTTCAGAGAAAAGCGGTTGACTTTCCCTGCGGTGTTCTCGAGATCGAGACCCTCGACGCTTGGATAAATCTAGCGAAAATAATTCGTCGTATTGATTTTCCTGCTGTTCTTGTTTAGATTTAGCATCGTCATGCTGTCCTGATTCAAATAGTTGGTTATAGTGGTTGTTGAAGTTGTTGCTTTTCCTATCGTTTCGACGAGTCTCACGGGGAACGTCCGGTAGATTTTGAATTGACGAATTCTCTTCGTTTGCAGACTCGGAGTTCTTTCTCCTCCGTGGCTTTCTTCTCGAGGTTGTATCGTCTTTCAATGCTCTGGACTTAGACAAAACATCCGAGTTGGACTGCTCCAATTTTGGCATTGACGTCAAGAGTGAAAGTTGGCCGTCAAGCTCTTCATTCTCTCGGCGCAATGCCTCGTTCTGGGAACGAAGCTCTTGACAACTAAGATACGCAACGCCGAGCTTGTTCATTACAGAGTCACGTTCCTTCATTACCCTGCGCATATTTCCCTCGTGCCCTGAGATTTTATGGTTGGCGATATCCAGACGATTCTGAAGTGCCATATTGGCGGCTTCCAACCCTAAGCTGAATTAGCCAGCATCACAAATAACTTTTGATTCAACTCACTGCTTTTCTGAATAGCCAGCGTCGCAGCACCTCGACCAGAGTCTTGATCTCCTCCTTTATAAACACGCGCTTTGCGTTGCTCTGCCTTTTGACTTTTGGACTGTTCAGCACGAAGCAGCTGGTTTTCTACTTGAAGGTCTTCTACCCTTTGCTCAGCAAGCAAATTTTCGTTTTCCAACGTGGAAACTTTCTCCTGAAGGAGCCTGAGCGACGCAAATATCGCCTTCTCATCATCTGGAATAGGGACACCATCAAAAGGAACATGCTCATCGGCCGCTGCTGTAATCGTTACAGCAGGCGGAGATGCAAAACGCGTCGTACGAGACCGAGAGTTGCGGGATTTTACGGGCATCGCTTCTTGGTAGATGCCGGACACCAGCTCTGACAAATCCGGTATGTCGGGCAAAAGAAATGACTCGTGAGGGTTAGTGGCTTCGCGCAAAACGTCGTTCGTATCAGTGGGATCTTCCGTAACATCAGCCGTGGTGCCAACTTCAATTTCACCATACGTTCTTCCAGCAGCATTGTTCACAGCTTCCATAACTGTTTCTGTCTTCTTTTGAGTTCGATTGCTTCCAAAACGCGTGTTTCTAGACATTGCATCTGCGCTGTGGGGTCGTTCGTCGCTCAAGTATGAGTCCTCGTAAGTCTCCATGACCTTTGCATGCATGTCGGACAACGTGCGGCGTTGAGTTTTCGAGGGGCGGCGGCTCAGGTTCACCTGCCTCCCACCCCGAACCTTGAGTGCTTTGGGATCGAGATTCTCTTTCTGCGAGACATGGCTTGCCCGCCGGATTTGGGCGTCTTTGCGAAGACTGTCCTGATTTTTCATTGCCGTTCTGTTGGATATTGCTCGCAAGGCTGGTCTGGGCAATCTGGATTCAGGCAGTTCATCCCGCCGAATTGCCGGTGATGCAGTTGGTTTACTATCTTCCGGCGAAAAAATCGAGCTATGGGTGTAATCCGTTTGGTGTGAAACCTTTCTCCCTCCTCTACTGATTTCTATCGATGGGGCTTCGGATTCATCCGAACTGCTGATATCTGTAAATTGCGGCAATGCTCTGTGAAGCGCTGAGGTGTCAATCGCGTAATCAAGCTCCTCATCTTCCTGCACATCGTCGTCTTTGTCAAAATGTCCCATAGATACTGGAGCGTCGTTATCACGATCAAATGCTGCAAACACAGAGTCTCTCGATGGATGGCTCCTGGCTAGCACATCGGAGGTGCCTGTGTGTTCGCGGGAAAGCATTGCAGCTAGACACGGCCGTTACTGTATCAAAATTAGTTAGACGTGTTATCATAGCTTCATGCTCATTTTTATAGATTGTGAACGAACCTCTGAAAGCTACGCGTCGGTTGGGTGCTGAATCCGATACAAGACGAAAGGATGCAAAATTGGAAGTCCTAAACTGATATCCAAAAAGACACGTAAAGCTCAACAAGGAGTTACTCGGCTTCGCTGGCAGGCCGTCGTCGAAGCCTCCTCGTCGATGGAGCTTTGTCGTTGCGGTTCGGGAAGCAGGCGTTGTTTGTTTACGTTCCCTGGAGGCGCGCTAAGCCTGGAAACGGGAAGGCGCGATCCCTGAACTGAACACACTCTGATTATATAATCCATCAACCCCTATTTCGCGGAAACTACGAGAGCAGACGAGGTCCATGATTAGATTGAAGCTATTACTGGAATCTGATTTCCAAATCCTCGATATCTTCGTTGTCTTGTGCAGTAGAAACAAAAGAATTGCGGGCTAATCAGAAAATAGACGAGATCTAGTATGCAACTTGCTCAGTATATTATAAAGGCCATCCCGTCGTAGTTAAAGGCGCCACGGAAACGCCAGAATCCCTAGGCAGTAAATATCCAAGCTACTGGGAAGGTGGGGATAGATTAGAGGCAGATATAGATCAAATGAGAAAGAAAAAGCGAAAAATTAGACGTCGTAATTCATGCTTGAAGGTGTTTGTCGCGTAACTTGGTGTATTGGGTTGGGGTAGAGTGCGTGAGTATATTATACTGATTCAGATAATCCTCGGCGGTCATCCAAAAGAGAAAGAAGTCGCAAAACAGAAGACGGCTATGTGGAGGCCGATGCAAAGTTTCGTCTGGGAGAGACAGGAGAGCTAGGGGTGCTTGGAGGCGGTGTGGCAGTTTCAACAGCGATACTAGGTACAGTACTGTTTGAAGGGGGCTCAGCCGGTCGGCTGGAGTCTTGCGGCACGTCAGAGTAGGGGGGTGCCTCGTCTAAATCCAAATGTTCATAGGGTGGAGGATTTGAGATGGTTGAATCGCCAATGTCGGTCCCTGGAGTGCCGCTATTGTCCATGTCGGAAACGGTTGATTGGGACAGAATTGATGTGCCGGAAAATGTACGATGATGCATACCCAGATGTCCGTTGCCATCCTGACCCATTGAAGCCGCAGTGTCCAACAATGGCCTAGAATCCGAACCTTGGGAGCTGGCACGAACCCTGGAGCCGTCGTGGCGGACGTGGCCAACATCTGCGTACGAGACACTTGATACTCGCCGGTCTCGTCCCCGCGATCGATGTTCGGCCAACAGACTCGCCGCAGATGTAGATTCCCGGTCGTTCGCTCGAGTTTCTGTCCGTGCGCGACTCTCCGCCCGAAGCCGTTCCAGAAGCACCCGATCTCCGCGTTCGCGTGCCTCCCGGCGTTGACGACGCCGCTCCTCCCGCTCAGCAATTTCCCGTCTGCGGGCGAGTCTAATCTGATAGAGAGATTCCATCTCCTGTTCTCTGCGGTTCTCTTCCTCATCCACTGTTTCCGGAAATTCCACCACAACGTCCATGCCTCCCCGTTCGCCCTCCCTTCCAATCACCTGTTCAGATGGTTTCGGGCTGGGCGAATATGCGGGAAGTGTCATGATCGATCGGATCGAGGTGTTTCGGTCAATTGCTACCTGTGCGGCTTCAGTGTGCGCACTTCCGCTGCCTTGATACGCCGTACTCTGCGACTGATCAATCGCCGACGTGCCAACCTGTTCCGTTGCGGGTGTCGACCCGGGGGGAACCTGGCCGTACGCCGTCGACCGTGGATTCCAGCTTTTCCATTTGCGCTTTAAAAAATTGGTTGGGAGGAATCTGGGTTCGTAATTTCGAATACGGAGTGTTCGTAGGATGAGGAAAATGAGGATCGTAAGGCAGAGGACGGCGAGGACAACCACACCACCCTGACAGTCCAACAAACGCACGTTAGTCGGTTGATGAGGCGCAGAGCCGATGCTCAAAATCATGTCGAACTCACCACAATAATGTCTGTGGATTGGGCGCCTGAGCGGTCCCTTTTGATTATCATGGCGACAATCAATCAAAGGAATAGGCGCAAGTGGCTTTAGGCGGTCTTTTCAGATGATAGCCATCGTAGCACTTCCAACGGTGTTTCAACGGTGGAAACAAAAGTGAACGTTGCGCGTGCAAGCGTTGGGAGTTGGACTGTGGAACAACCACCACCAACCTCACTCCTCGCACGATCGAATCAAATCCAGAACGAAAGCCGGTCACACAGAGCAGCATCAAATTAATCTGCTACTGGGAATCGTCCGTCACAAAGCAAAGAGAGACAGCAGAGAGCAGATCGACGAGTTGCTGAGACCGCCAGCCCTATGCGATCGGCACCTTCAGCCCCTTTCGCTGGTTGGTGGAACTGCACCCGCCCAACCCGCGAGGCTGACAGCGACATCAAAAGCCAGCGATTTCTCCGATATCTGCGCTGCATTGCATGAAGCTGCACCGTGATATTTGGAGCAGAAATCCAGACAAAACTGCAGGGAAATCCAGTCCGGCTTTGACTGAAAGTGCAAACGACACTGTCAATAAATTCCCTCATTGCACGGGAAACACTTTCATGCCACGTCTATTGCGGATTCGAGTCCTCTCCAATGGATAGCCCGGCGGAACTTGTGGGTCAAATATAGGGTTGTCGATTCATCAGGAATCCCTGATGAGAACTCCTATATTTCTTCCATCGTCAACCGATGGGTGATTCGCCTGGCCATGTCCATCCTGTCAATTAGCTGTCAGCCCTTGAAGCTACACGACCTGGGGGTACCTATGATATTCATGTTTTGCCTCCTTTCAACCCGTATGAAAGGCTTTTTCATGGCTAGCATGAATGAAGTGCATGATTAAAGCTACTTCCTAGATACCCGACTGCTTCATGGCTGCTTTTAAATTGTCAGGCTGGCCAATATCAAGAACAGTTTTAGCTGCTGGAGGAGTCTCAAGATTCCTAGCAAACGATAATCACACTTCATCACTGAGAGGATGCATATATGTATGAATATATGTACATCTGAATGAAAACACTTTCACGGATTATACGCATCAGGAACACAAAGCCCATGACTGGAGCTCTACGCTAATAGCTTATGATATGGGTGCCAAATGGCGCTAGTGACTCTTTGGGCTGTATCAAATATGCTGTTTATCCCAATATTCTTGTTAGCGGAGGATGCCGGTTGACCATAGCAACCTACTAGGTAGAAGCTACGCGAAGAATTTGTCCCACCCTCTCTTCTGTTCCTCCTCTCTGAAAAACCAAGTTCGTTTCTGGCACCTCTTGTTTGCTATCCCATCACTATGGCCACTTGTGCAGGCTGAACTTGTGACCATATCTCTCCTTTTTCGATATAGAGGTGCCTCTGATCTCACCGTCGCGTCGCCGAGATCAACGATTTTCAATCAGACGCTGAACGACTTTCGCCCATCATGCCGACCGCAAAACCAAACTCAGAGGTCAAATTCTACCATCTCAGCACTGGCGTCACGATTTCAAGCCCCTCACGAAACACGCCATTGCCAGTCCATGGAAAGTCTAGAAAAAAGACCAAGGGACCCGAGCTCGTCCTTCTGGTGACATGGATGGCTGCGCAGCCTCAACAAGTTGCACGATACTCTTCGGTTTACCGCGCCCGTTATCCGAATGCAACCATCATCCACATCTCGTGCACCGTCCTTGACATGGTTCTATTCCCCGCTAGCAGGAAACGCAGAGACCTCGGCCCTGTGGTGGACATTATCCAGGCTCTATCAGAGGAGGATGCACCAGATGCAAGCGATATCTCCGACATTCCGGACAAAAGCAAAAAGAGGCAGCCCCGAATCCTCCTTCACCTCTTTTCAGGCGCAGGGGCCTATGCCTCTTCTCAATTGGCGCGCGCTTACAACGAAAAGTCCAAGACCTATCTCCCGATTGACGCGATGGTTCTTGACTCTACCCCTGGGGCGGGCTCATACACACGCCGCTTACAAGCAATCAAGTCTTCTATGAGTTGTGCACCGGAGATGGTTCAGATGATCGGGGGGCTCTTTGCACATTTGTTTCTCATTTGCATGTGGATTGTTCAGTGGTTCGGCGTGGGGGATATGATCACGCGGGCACGTCAGGACTTGAACAATGGGACTTTGATTGACAATCGTGCACCGAGGGTCTACATGTATTCGAAGGAGGATACCATGGTCCGATCAGAGGATATCGAAGCTCACGCTTTTGAGATGCAATTGAATGGTGGACAGGTTCAAAAGGAATTGTTTCATGGAACTGGGCATGTGGCACACGTGGATTCTTTTGGCAAAAGATATTGGAAAGCAGTTGATAAGGCTTGGAAGCAATTGGAAAAGCGAACTCCTTGATCGGTTGTGCCAGAAGTATCTTGGGTCTTGGAATTGATATCGGATGCTGGATGAGATCAGGGAACCAAGAACGAAAAGAACATACCTGTAACTACTTAGTTATTGGAGGCCAGATTTTTCGCCCTCTCCTCAGGGCTTGAATATCAGACATTCCTCCCTTTCTCTAGCTGCTTCCATGACTTGGACGGGCATGTCGTGCAAACTTCACTAAATCTTAGCCTCACTAACTAGTTAACTAGCGCCAAGGGCTCAACCTCAGTCAACATCTTGAGATCTCTCACGCCAAAAGATCACAGCAACACCTCCTTCGAGTCAGTTGAAATGAAGGACAATATGCAGCCAACTCTGTTGCTCAGGAGGGGTTTGAGAAGCTGCATCCTTGGCGGGATTGATAGGCCAATGACTCCTTGTGGAGGATTGTCCAGCCTGTGCCTCGCATCAACACCATGCATCTCACACAGGGAGAGCTAACTAATCAGAAAGGCGTTTGTACGCTCTGCATATCACTATAAAGCCACGTCATATCGCATTGATTACAGTGAAAGTATTTACAGAGGAGGGGGAGAGCAATGAAAAGCCCCGTCCGATTGTCGACGATGTTGAGCCCTTTGACAAGCAGCTCCTTGAAGGATGCCTCCCCTTGATGCCATCACGGAGAATATAGCCTTGCTGGGGCTACTGGATGCTAAAGAGCCAGAAGCCCGCAATAATGTCCCAGCTAAGTTTACCGACGAAAAATACGCTGCTCGCTTTCCTCTGTCGTTCAAGGAAGAGCAGCGAACTGCGGAAGCCTTCGCCATTCTATTGGCGAACACTGATGATTGCAAGAAAGTTGGGGCTGTTTGCGTGGAACAACAGCCTGATGGCCATGGTCTTGTTATTCGGACTGCTGTGAACTGCGGGAATCAAACAGCTCGGCGAGATATCTTTACAAAAATAATCCGTGCTTTGAAGAAGGCTTCATCAGTAGGTCAGTTGACGAACACCGAATCACTTCATCACTAACTTGTGTAGAGCCTCATCAGGAGCGCGAGGAAACGCTGCTGGACGACATCATCGGCGCCTGCCAGTTACGCTTGCTTGGTCGGCTTCGGTCGCGCCATGCGCCGTCTTCACGGGAAAGCCTCAAAACGCCTTTTCTACCCAAGCTTCGCGATAACCTGAAAAATATAGATTGGAAACAATACCCTCTTGAAAATCCCGATCTTTATTGGGGCCATGTGAAGCTTTTGGTAGATTCGTTCAAGGCTCTGGAGAGCCTACCGTGTGACGACGCCAGGTCAGATCCTGGGAGGGTGATTCTGAAAGATATCCTTCAACACGTGAGACTGATACTCCAACCCATCGTCACCAGGGGGATCTTGAGTAGGCCTGGCGATCCTGGGTACAATATAACTAAGCGGCTTGTGAAACTCCACCAATATCGCTCGGCCGCTCGGTATCTATTGCGTGCCGCTCGCAAATTTCAAATGTTTCAAGATTTACGCATAGAGGAAACAACTGGGTCTTTTCCTGAGCATACTACAGGTGCTAAGCCACTCTCCGTTCATAAAGGAATCCTTAGCCGATCACTTGCGTTGAAGAAGCAGAAAGGTCTTGTCGGCCTCATTGAAAAGCGATCAGGGAAGGGATTGGAACAAATTATACAAGAATTGCAGCAATTTTCAAATCAGAAAAAACGCGTTCATGCGGAACTACAGCTAATATACCATTATGAAAGGCAGAAAAATTTGATCCTTCGCCCACGAGTTATCGTATCTAATAAACAAGCATGTTTTCTGTGCAACTTATTTATTACCGTCCATGGGGGATTCTATACGCCCAGCACCCATGGCAACTTCTATCCACGATGGAGAATTCCGCGACCCGACGAGATGGGCTTACCGAAGGGTCCAAAAGGTCAAATGTTACAGCATTTAGATCAATTCAACAAGGCCCTCGAAGCCAAAATCAAAAGGTCCATTGCCCAGAAGCGTTGTGTGCTACCCGACGCGCAAGAAAGTATTATCTTTAAATCACATACTCCTTCAATTCTATCAACAATCCGAACATCCGCGAATGTCGAGAAACCTGAAAACATCCAAATGGAAAGGGAGGATTTCCACGAACAGCTCTCTACGAGACTTAATTCTTATCCAACTCCATCAAAGTCGTCGTATCAAATAGAGAATAAAGAGGAAGCTGAGAAAGATGCACAACTTCCTGTCTCTGCGGCACAATCCGCTGTATCGCACGCTCCTGGCCTGCCAATACATGAAGGTGGCTCTCCTCCTTTGCCGTCCGAAGCTGTTAATCAAAGCAGAACGCTATCACAGGAGCGGCATACTAGCCAAAAAGTCTCGACAATCCTTCTTGGCTCTCCTGCCCAATCTGTCGCCGCCGATACCCCTTTCTTACAAGCTCAGAGAAGCCCCCTCCTACCCGCAATCTCTCGCAATGTTAAGGGGCACATTGCGAAGCCAAATATCTTAGTACGCGGTGTTCCTGCAACTTATACCATATCCCCAGGATCATTAGCACGATTTCATACTCCTAAGATTCACTTAGAAGTATCCCACGATCAATTATACTCTCTGGGTTCCGGATGTCCGTCATCTGTCTCCGCCGGAAGCTCTCATCTTCCAGGTTCCAAAGCTAATACTGACATAACATTACAGGTTGAATGGTTAAAGTCAGGAAATAGCGGATCTGCGGCGCTGCTCCGTGATGCTGTTGATGTGGGAGTACAGTGGGCAAGGAAGAGAATGCCTGAAGGGATTTTATTTAAAGATCACGGTTTGGTATTAGTGAAAAAGGACTGTATTGTCTCTTTGAAAGCTCTTGGTCCAAGGTAGTCTGTCAATTTTCGCAATTATTTGTCTTTTCATGTTTTCATCAGCACTAGTATGCAGCTTGGTTTTCGGTTCAGTTCAATCCCAACATTATATCAACTAATACATGACGTGCAAGAGTTATTATGTTCATTCATTTAATCATATACATTCATTTACCCTTAGCAATCTTCTCAGCTCACCGCCACGCCTATCAACCAGTTCCCCAAATGAACCCTCTTCAACAACCCTCCCTTGACCAACCACAACAACCCGATCCGCAACCTCCATCATCTCCCTCTCATGCGTAATAATGATTACAGTCAACCCATCCCCGCGGCGACCATCACGCATGCCCATCAATTTACTCACAGTCCGCTTGATCCCCGCCGCGCTCTCCACGTCCAAACTCGACGTCGCCTCATCCAAAATCAAGATACGAGGTCGGCGTATCAGGGCCCGAGCAATGACCAAGCGCTGCGCTTGGCCGCCTGATAAGCCAACGCCGCCGTCGCCAATGATCGTGTCGTACCCGGATGGGAGGGAGGAAATAAAGTCGTCGATCCCGGCGGCTTTGGCGGCAGCACGGACGTTGGCTTGTGTGTTGTAAAAGGACGATTCTTCGAGGCCGTAGCTGATGTTGTCTCGGATAGTGGTGGGGAAAATTGTAGGCTGTTGGGGGACGATGGAGATTACGGAGCGTAGAGTAGGAACGTGGATTTCACGAAGGTCTACGCCCCCAAGGGTTATCAGGCCTTGATCCGTGGGATGTTCGGCCCGCGTGGTGTCCGTAGGATATAAGGCAAGAAGGAGGGATGCGATAGTAGATTTTCCTGAGCCAGAGGGTCCTACTATGGCTGTGCAGGTGTTTTCATTGATGGTTAGGTTAAAATCGCACAACACGGGCTTGTCTGGGTGGGCAGGATAGCTGAATTTCACGCCCGTGAACTTGATTGGAACGGGATGTAGGATGCGCATCTGGCCTTTGAACTCGTGGGAGCTATCATTGGAAAGGCTCGCCAACTGCAAGACCTGGGTGGCAGTATCCCTGGAAGCGCTAATTTGCGGAACTATCATGATGCGTGAGTATTGGTTGCTAGGTGGAAAGGAGAGTTGAGCTCATACCAAGCGAAAGGACTCCTTTCACATTTGCCATGCTAAAGAGCAACAGAGAAAAGACTGTCAAGACACCCTTTGTGGAATATAGCATTGACGACACCAGTAATGCTCCATAATAAAAGACGAGCGCTGCCAACTTGGTCAAAGACAGGTCCATAGAGCCATCAAATCACTGGGAGTAATACCATAGACAAAAGTAATTGATGCCTCTGACAATCCAAACATAAAGCCCGTATAACACCCTCTCTTCATCCCTATTGTCAATGTCTCCGTGTTCGCCCGGAAATGCTTTCTGTGGAAGTAAGACTCCAGAGTCAAGGACCGAACCGTGCGGATATCAAGGAATGTTTCGGAAAAAATACCGGCTACCACTTCAGAAGCACGGTTACAACGCCCTTCCCAATATCCACTGATCTTTTCAAATGCCCGTGTTAGAGCATACAGGACCGGTGCGCAAGCACATCCAACCAAGGTAAGTCTCCAACACAGGACCATGCCCCAAATCGTCCCCATTGCCATCATAACAGCAGCAACGAACATAAAGCCGGCGAACCTACCCACAAGATTCCTCATTTCTTCCGCGTTGTGATCTAAGTAACTTGTCAAAGTTGATGCGTGGCTGGAATCCTTCTCAAACCATGGTTTGGGCTGCTGGAGAATACGACCCATCGCTCGTTGGCGAAGCCGATCGATCCAGGCATGTCCACACCGTTCTAGGAGGTAATGCATCCAGAAGGACGCAACCCCATTTCCAACCGATACTCCTAGAATTCCCAATGCGTATTGGAGTGCCGCCCGAACACGATTCTCAGTAACGTAAAAAGTGCTCAGCAGACGAGAAAATAGAAAAGCGAATGCCGGTGTAGCAGCAGCATGAAAAAAGGCAGCAACGAACCCAAGGGCCAACAGAATCGTGTCTGTCCTAGATAGGGACGGGAGAACGGTACACAATGCTTTGAACAGGGAACCGGGTCGGTGAATCAACAGTGAAGTACCCGAGGGTGAAAATCGGTCTCTAAGCGGCTGCGTTTCTTCAAAATGTTCGCTGGCAGGTGATTTAATAGTTTCCTCAAATTTGCCTTTCTCTGGGTTCAAACTCGACTCTCGAACTTGCCGGGAAGTCACCTCGATTGCGACATGGTCATTTCGCTCTGCGATCCCACTCGATCCTGGTTGGTTGGGCTGACGCACGAATTGCGACTGTTGGAGAATATGGCTTTGACGAAGAATGGGCGAGTAAGGAGCCGGTGAGAAGACCAGCGGGGAACGAGAATCGATCGAGCAGTCTAAGCTAGTAGGTTTTGCTGGCAAGCTCTGAGGCCTATTCGGGCCTTTGCGGTCGATATAACTGAACCCTCCTAGTGAATTATCTCCGGCAGCGGGAGAAACGGCGCTCAACGAACCGCCTTCCAACGTTTGTTTGTACCCTTGACGGGAGACCTTTCCCTTATCGACCATATAGACAAAGTCATTGTCCTTGATTTGTGATAAATCGTGGGTAATGATAATGGTCGTCCTGCCTTTTCTCCATTCACGAATGGAGTTCATGATGGATATCCTTGTGTAATAGTCTAGGGCACTAGTTGACTCGTCCAATATCAGGATGGGGGTATCTCTGAGGCGCGACCTCGCCAAAGCTACCCTCTGCCGCTGTCCGCCGCTGAGACGACTGCCACTTAATCCGACCACGGTATCGAGCCCCTCAGGCATGGCCTGTATAGTATCTCGTAAGCTCGCCAGGGAGATGCAGTTGGCGATGTCATCTGGTTTGACCTGAGTAGAGTCTCGGGCACCAAAAGCAACATTTCTCAAAATCGATTCATTAAACAATGAGCTTTGCTGTTGGACCAAAGTGATATTGTTTCGAACCCAACTTATATCCAGAGAGCCTATCGGGTTCCCGTCAATCAATATCTCTCCAGAGGCGGGGGCATAGAATCGTAGCAGTAAATTGCCTAGAGTGCTCTTCCCGGATCCACTCTTTCCGACAATAAAGGTCATATCGCCAGCGGGAAAATAAAAAGAGCAGTTATCCAAAACCAAGCGATCTGGCTGCGATGGATACGCAAAAGTAACCTTGCAAGTACTTAGCTTTCGCCCCAAAGAGTGACCCGACCACTTACGTTCTCAAACTTGATGTTTCCTTCGCAAAACTGCGGAGATTTGACGTCGTCGTTGGAGCCAGGG
Source organism: Uncinocarpus reesii 1704 (assembly GCF_000003515.1). Lineage (NCBI taxonomy): Eukaryota > Fungi > Ascomycota > Eurotiomycetes > Onygenales > Onygenaceae > Uncinocarpus > Uncinocarpus reesii. The sequence continues at coordinate 6,618,197 of NW_003052500.1, read as the reverse complement.
GAACAATTTGGTTTTTGGACGTGGCCAAGAATGTGCTTAAGAGCTGTCGCCGCTGCTCTCCCCTTCTCAAGAACGAGCAATTGGGGGACAATGCTTTCGATGGACTGTGTGGCCTGGAGACACGCCCAAAAGGTAGTCAAGACTCGTCCCGGATTCAATTTCCCTGTTGCAACCAGGTAACCCCCATACCCAAAACCCTGGACAAACATGCCAAAAGTCAATAAGTTGATGGACCCTATTTCAATGGCGGTAAGTCGTGCTTGTTTGAGATAGTGTTTTGCAGCTGCTTGAATGGCGGACATGTAGTTATCGGTTTCCATAGCTTCTCCGTTCAACTGTTTGACAACATCAATGGAGGAAATTGCACTGATAGCTAGTTTAGACGCCCTGTCAAGTTCCAGGCGCTGTGCATCAATTTCGGGCTGGACTTTTGTTGATATCACGCCAATGATGAAGGCGCAAATAGGGACAGTGGCGAGGCAGACTAGCGTCAGGTTCCATGATATACAGAGAGCCAACACAAGGCCCGTGATAGAAGCGACCAGGTTTTGCAAAATGGACCCTAGTGGCTGTGAAACGGCCAGTTGAAAATCACGAACGTGCCTGACGGGAATTAGCCCAAGCCGGGATCATGTAAATTTGAATTGGCTACCCCTTACGCTTGAATGCGCGGCAAAAGTGCACCAACTCCGTCCGGGGTTAGATCAAACCACTTTGTTTCCTTACAGAGCAACTCTCCAAAAAGCTCGTCGCGAGCTCTTTTTGCCTGTAGTTCTCCGAAAACGATCCACAACGAGAAGTGAATGGCTTGGAAGAGCCAGATGGCAAACCCGAGAGCCACCAAATATATGCAGTGACGGGCGATTGTGTCCATCAATTCCGTAGCGGTGATTGCATGGGCACCAAAATTGGTCAGCTCATTGAAGACGCGACCAAGTAAGACGGCAAGAAGAGGAACGGTAAGTCCACCAGCGACGGTGAATATCAAACCTCCAATCAAGGGTACGAGATGCCTCCTCGTCGTAAAGTAAAATAGGAATTTCCATTCTCTCTTCGGCTCTAGCTGGAGACTCGACACCTGGTCCATCGATGCTTCATAAGATGTCTCTGGAGCCATGGAGGTGTGGCGTGACTGCCTGTCATTATTGACTGTGTTGGCAGAGAAACTGATTAACTATATGAAAAATATTGGTTTTCAAAAGCAGCAGAGCAACCTGCTGCGACCTCTAGGATCGCCAGAACGGAGTTTGAGGGCATATTGACTGTGACTCCAAAGATCTGGACATCTGCCAGTCTTTGAGGGAGTCTCAATGTGGATCTGTGGGATTTCTTCCTATTGTTCTTTCGTATTGTTGGGTTACAGGGGTTTGATCTGCACAAAGAGCAGCCAGCTCGCTATTCATAGCAGGTCTGCTCTTTGTTGATCCAATTGCAAGAGAGACAAGGGCCTCGTCTGCAAAATAGCGCATGGCCTTTGATGGGATCCTGGAGGACTGGTGTGCCCGTCACCTGCATCCCGGCAGCCCGGACCAAAATCAAGAGGATGAAATTCTTATGATCGAGACCAACGGTCCGTGGTGCGCAACGCTCTCACAGTATTAATTTAAATAGCTGGCAGCTTGGGATCGTTCGCGACGACCAGAAGAAGCGGAGGAAGCGCTGACTCATCACAGCTTAGTCATCGAAAATGGCTCTGGTCATGTGATCTACTATTCTTGGCACTTTTGAGGCCATTTCTCACACTTCAGGCTGAAGAAATCACATTCAAGACGGTGGTGATGAGCTTCTCCCGGGCCTTGAACGAAATACGTTGCTTTATGAGTGGAAAATGGCTTGAATTAAGGCAGGATTGATGAGCTGCAGAGAGCCCTGGCACCACAGGATGGCTCGCTTGTGTATGTACTGCCAGATTCGCTATCGTGCTTTGCTGAGATCAGATCCTGGCCACATCACAGGACACCGCTTCTCCAGACACTGGCTCAGTTACGGCTGTTGCTGCAGATGAGATCATGGCTCCTTGCCGAAATCGTTACTTACCCCATACGTCATATCTAGCCGCTCCACTGATTTTCCAAGTCCGAAAGGCAAATCGGAACCATCTTGTCATTGGCTAACGAGCTGCAGAATTCCATCATAATTCCATGCGCGAAAGCTGAGCCATGGATATCAAGAAAACCGGCTTCCACTCACGGGACTTAGAGAATGCCTCCCCCAGACGCGACACAAAAGTCGCCTCGTCCGATGGCCCTGTGTGCCTCCGAGACTCGGTTCCAAGGACCTGCTCCCCGTGGGTATGACCCGAAGGCGTTTCTTTCCCTGAGCCAGGATTGGTCCAATGCTCGAAATACATTTTTTTTCGCCTTTCTTACCTCTCTTACAAAAGCCGGAGAAACTGGGATATACTCGGTGTGGCTCTTTGACGGCTCGGGGAACGTGTGATATGTTAAATTTTCAGGGCTCCAACTTTCTCCACGTCGGTCGAACATAAAATATAGACACTCTGCCGAAAGTTGGCGACGATCGTTCCAAGGACTTTTTTTTTCCCTTCCATCAACACTCCATTTCGTGATCTTCTCAAAGTGTTGGAAGACATTGTTATAGCTGTCGAGCTCTACGTTCCAAGCCAGGATGGAGAAGCTCAAGAGCTATTTCCAGTTCGGGCGTAACCACCGGGTCGCCTCTGATTCAGAAAAGGAGTTTTCAGCGCGCCATGAGTCTCATGCTGGTCAGCTCGTGGAAACTCCAATCCGACTAATAACATGGCGCTCAGCTGTCATGGGCATGTTCGTGTCCATGGGTGGCTTTCTCTTTGGCTACGACACCGGCCAGATCTCAGGGATTTTAGCCATGGAAGACTTTCTACAACGGTTCGGCGAGAAAGATGAGACTGGCAGCGGTTACCATTTCAGCAACGTCAGATCTGGTTTGATTGTAGCATTGGTGAGTTTCCTCCAATGCGCCTATTCCTTTTATACGTTTCCCATTTTAGAAACCGTTCCGATGCTAATACTAAATCTCCCCACACAGCTTTCAGTCGGTACTTTGATGGGCGCATTGGCTGCCGGTCCCATCGCAGACCGGGTTGGACGAAAGTGGTCGATATCCTCTTGGTGTGTTATTCTCGCCGTCGGTATCATAGTTCAAGTGACTTCGGAATCACCTAAATGGTATCAAATTGTTATTGGTCGTTGGGTTGCTGGTCTTGGTGTGGGTGCCCTTTCGTTGTTGGTTCCTCTATACCAAGGTGAAAGTGCTCCAAGACATATCCGTGGGGCTATGATCAGGTAAGAGACTCTTTAAAAGGGAACAGTATTTCGGGGATCTCTTGCTGACAATGTATTAAGCACATATCAATTGTTCATTACCCTGGGCATATTCGTCGCAAATTGTATCAACTTTGGGACCGAGGACATGGATAACACCGGTTCATGGAGAATCCCGATGGCCATAACCTTCTTGTGGATTCTCATCCTCGGACTTGGGATGAGCCTTTTCCCGGAATCTCCCCGATACGATTACAGACACGGCAAAGTCGAGCATGCAAAGCGCACGATGATGAAACTTTATGGAATTCCAGAGAATCATAAAGTTCTGCATGAGGAGCTTATTGAAATCCAGCAAAAGTACGAAGAAGATCAGGCAACAAAAGACGAAAAATGGTGGAAAATATTTTATGCTCCTAGAATGAGATACAGACTCGTCCTCGGCATCGTTCTCCAAGCACTTCAACAGCTTACTGGCGCCAACTACTTCTTCTACTACGGCACCGTCATCTTCAAAGGTGCCGGTATCTCCAACAGCTACGTCACTCAGATGATTCTCGGCGCTGTTAACTTCGGCAGTACTTTCCTTGGTCTATACAATATTGAACATTTTGGCCGTCGCAAGTCCCTGATTGTCGGCGCCGGATGGATGTTCATCTGCTTCCTGATTTTCGCTTCAGTTGGTCACTTCGCCCTGGATAGAGATGTTCCGGAAAATACTCCGAAGGCCGGTACCGCCATGGTTGTCTTCGCCTGCCTCTTCATTCTCGGATTTGCAAGTACTTGGGGGCCTATGGTCTGGGCTATCATCGCAGAATTATATCCCGCCCGCTATCGTGCACAGTCGATGGCCCTTGCAACCGCATCCAACTGGCTCTGGAACTTCCTCATCGGTTTCTTCACACCTTTCATTACCGACAAGATTGACTTCAGATACGGTTACGTGTTTGCCGGCTGCCTCTTTCTCGCCGCAGCCACTGTGTATTTCGGTGTTATTGAAGGCTCAGGCCGCACTCTGGAGGAACTAGATACCATGTACATTCTCAAGGTCAAGCCGTGGAAGAGTGCCAAGTACGTGCTCCCGCCAGTTGAGGAACTGCCGCCCGAAGCCACACTGTCTCGCGTTCAATCCCCTGCCGCGTCATCTCGCGGTGAAGTCGACCTGAATGAGCCAGCCTCGCAACCCCATGCGTACAAATAGAGTACCAAGCTATAACCCCGTCGTTCGTTTACAATTGCTTTGCTCTTAGTGCTATCGCCATGGCATTAAATGGAGGATTTGGTGTCCTCCCATCGCCCGGTGTGGGTGAAACCGATGGGCTTGAGCTCAGTGTATATTATCCATGATGATTTCTTTGCTTGCTATGGAGTTCTTATTTCTTTTCAATTTGCAGGTAGGAGTTCTTGTGTTGTTTTTTGAACAGGAGTACCCCCCTTGGTGTTATTTTGGATGCCCAAGAATGTGTAGCTTTTCTAAATGTTCAAAGTGATTTTTCTCAAAGAAACCAATGAATTTTCTCGCCTTATAGCTCGTGCATCCTCACAAATGCCGCACAGTCCAAGATGCTGCAATGCAGGTTTTGGCTATCCTTGGTTTATTCCGCAATATCAACCCTTCTAGGAAACAGTGTCTTGATATCCATGAGAATGCACGAAGAAATGAGCAAAAGGAGAGAGAGTTATCGCTGAAAGGGAGGTTGTAGATGAATAACTAGCGGTTATTATTCAATCTGGCTCGAATTGCCTAGAATGAAATGCATTAATGGTTTGAATCTGTGGGTATTCCTTTCACATATTTTGCAACCTCTCCAAAGCCCATAAAATTGCTGTGCCCTCTGCGATGGTTTCTTTCTATGACATCCAAGATATTGCGATATTCGTGTAGACGACAACCCGACATCTGCCGCCTTTGTTCTAGGTAGGTATGTACAGTTGTATTTGCATTTGCTAGGTGCGAAATAATGCCGGTTTTGAATCGTTGTGAGGTGGCATCAGGGGGTTGAGAGTGCAATAGTATATAGTCACATAGAAATTGCTAATTTTTTAATATTTGTTGAAACATCGAGTGCTCCGAGGCGAAAGGGAATCTAGGCATCCTTTTGTGCTTGTTCGTAAATCCAATCGTTGAGACCTTCTCGATTTCTGCAAAGATGGAAGTTTAGCAATATGGCAAATGTTGAATGCACGAGAGAGACCTACCTTGCAATTTCTATGGCGTAAAATTGCATCCGAACCGCTGCATTATACCAAAGAGAAGAAAATCAGATTAGCAGATGCACTCTGAAGGGTCCATCAAGAGCATTTTCAGCGCATGCCGTACCAAATATAGTTTCCTTCTCGCCGTACTCCCACTTTGGATTCTTCCTTAATATCGTGCCAAAATTGTAATCATTTACTTTCTTCTCATAGGCCATGGCAAACTTGCGCCACCTCTCCTTTCCCTCTTTGCTCTTCATCTCGTCTTCATCAATGGTTGCGCTGGGGTCGAATTCGGGGAATTCTGCTTTGAAATGCTCGTATATCTCGTCGTCGAGTTTTGTAAGCCGCAATTTCGAACCGGGTGTCTTTTCAAGGATTGCCCAATATGTTGTCATCTGCTGGACCGCTTTATATCGCCCTCAAGAGTTAACAAGCATTGCCTTTTTTAACATCCTGATCTTTGGGGCAGATGCCAACCTTTGACGGCGAATTGTTTCTCGATCTAGGAGAGGGAGACCATATGTCAGCATTCGCCCGTACCTGTTAGAGATAGTCCATTGAGCGTACATCTTCTAAATTGTCCGCCTGCTCCGGGTCGAACCCTGGAGGTGCTGGTACTTGCGACATGTTGGCAGGCGACCTCAAAAATGGCGCGGATGGTAATAGCGTGGAGGTCCGGGTTTGCGCCGCGCTATGGATCTTTTACAAATAGTAAAACTGGCAGTTCAAGGATAGCAGTATAAGATTACATCGCAAAGGAAAAAGTGCCCCTCGCTCGAATGCCCCTCCGCAGCTTTTGAAGCTTTTGTTCTATGACATAAGCAATGAAGTTAACTAGCGCCACTGGTCTCTGCTGGTTTCGGCATCGACAAAGGGGGTCAGTCGTCAAGGTTGAACAAATGCAAGTCAAAAAATTGGTTAGCATCCAGCCAATGACCTCTCCAGCCAACTATGAGTAGGAATCAAAAGGTAATCGAAGGGAAATGTGACAAGTCAGACCTCCCGGTTTCAGCACTATAGCTACTCTCTTTGAAATCATGTAAGATGTTCCAGGAAGCCAAGAGAAACTCTCTGACAAGATAGCTACTCCAACGAAACAGGCTGTACAAGACATTAATCAAGGTCGCCTAGCTCTTCCAACCGGCCTTGTTCAGCCGCAGTTCTAACAGGGTTCTCCACATTGACAACACCAGTCGCGCGAAGTCTGAATGCTTTGTTAGGTTCATTTCTGGTATTGAGCTCGCAAAGGCCAAGGCCTTACCTTTCAAAGAGCACAAAGAGCCGTTCTGCTTCTCGCTCCTTTTCCTCCATAGTCATCGGAGTTTCAGTATCCTGGGGCTCAGCATCGAGCCTTTGGCCGGTAATTGGGTTAATAGGAATAGCTTGCTCGCCTGTTCTTGTAGGCTTGGTACTAAAAGCCTCCTTCGCTGTTTCGGGAATTGGTAAATCGTGAGACATGAGAAACCCGGCTGCAAACCCGTAGCCGACATTCCTCACGAAATCACTGGCATCTTTCCCAGATAGCTCAAACATCAGTGCGGAAATTCCTTCACGTAGACTGGGGGCAACAGGGGATGTAGAAAGGCGTAAAAGCCTAGATGATAGTGTATTTGACTGTCCAATCGGTAGGTCCCTGTCACTATCGTCTGGAAGCAGAAGCCACTCCATGTATTTCTGGGGTCCTTCAGGTGCAATATCGTATATTTTCCTCAGGAGGGTCAGAAGGGGCACAGCCAATGTTTCCAAATGTTCCGGCTTGTGCATAGCAACGGCTTGGTCTAGAATATTGATGAGCTTATCCACGTTGCAATTTTGATCGAACTTGGGGAAAAGAGGATTCGTGGTAAAATGTTTTGTCTTTTTAGCTTCAAGGTCAAGATTGAGAAGAGTGTTAATAAGGTAATTCACGGGTGCCTGCAATGGCGGCGTGGGTATCTCGATGCGGCTTAGAATTTTCAAGATATGGGGAATCGATGGCGAGAATGCATCAGCCCTGTGAGGATAAAAACTTGTAATATTGAATATCATTTTCAAGCACTCTGAGAGGCCGAGCTCATCGATTTGGGCCAGCTTTTTCTTTCTCCCTTTCGAAAATTGTTTAGAATGGCGATATATGTGCTAAAAACGTCAGCACAGCATATTGTATCATCAGTCACATTGGTCAGCATACATTGTTTGTGCTCTCTGCTAAACCATGTTCGTCAAATAATTTGTTATAATCCAAATCAGAACCATAAGTTGTCAAGAATAGAAGGCGGGCTGCTAGGAATTCATCGTCCGAATTCTCTTCCTTTACCGTAGCAAGTCAGTGTTTCTTCTACAAAAATGGGTATTGGCTCTTACTTTCAGTTTTTCAGCCGCTCTAATGCCATTCCCTAAATCCACAAAGATTTGACGAGTACTCTTTTCAAGGAGGAGAGCATTGGCAAGGCAGCGAAGCGCTTCGCGGGCTACTTCAGGGTCACTTTCATCAAATCCGTACGATGAGAGCACATCGATCCCCTACTACTAAGTTAACCTGCGCGTTAATCATAGAGCGCCCCGAGCTCACCTCTTTTTCAAAAATGGGGCCAGCATTTTCGGTCTTGCGCCCATGCACCCGGAGCTTTTGAAGGATTTCAATCTGTTCTATTGCGACTGGGCTTAGCAAGAATAGTGGACCAGTAAGTGTCATGACATACTGGTCCGCTCGAGCCTTCTCTCCTTTACATCTTTTTTGAGGAAATTGAGAAGTCGTGTAACTTCATGCAGCTTTTCTACAAGGCGTTAGCTTTGGCCTTTGATTAGTAGGTAAGGAATACCGCTCCGACAGGCATACCTTGACCATGCAGTTCTCGCGTATTCATATTGATAACGGAAAAATATAGCTCAGGCTGCAGAGCTATCTTGTTCGAAATGGCGGGGGCTTGCGACCGGAACTTTGGCTGTATCGGTTGGAGCGACTATGAACGAGCAACTATCGGAATAGACATGCTTTTAAAGCATTAGGAAAAGAGGAAGCCGTCCAAGCGATGCGAGTTGATTGAAAAGGTGGGATTGCGGTTGACGTTCATCTGGCTGCCCAAGGCTTTGTGGTCGTCCTTGGAGCTTTCCCGCATTCAATCAGTCACCATGCGGAGAGTTCAATGGGGGTCCCACCATCCGCAAGTCTCGCCAAACTTCGCCTCCCCCGGTGATCGGCGAGTTTAAAAGCTTCAACCATGCATGTCATCAACCTGCATCCTGATGTCAGTCGTCCATGCGAATCCCAGGGCATTTGAATCCGAATTGATCAGACTATCATGAACTTTCGTATTTCTCAGAAAGGTTATTGAAATGTAGCTCCGGAATTTGTCATACAGCTTGCTCGATGACCACATTTCTTGGGCTAATGTGGTTTGCACATTTTTTGGCTTAAAGCAACACTGCCCAGAAAGGCTGACTGAATCTCAAGGAAAGATTGGAAGAAAGGCGTATGTAGTCCTTCTTCTCCCTTAGACACTATTATGTCTTCCTCTGCCAAACGCTGTGCACATCGGGCGCAAATAGTACTCCGTAGCCCTTCCTGACTAACCGCCTAACTAAGCGCCAAGATCCCGCTTGGGCCTAAATTGGTTTTTCCGCGACTTGCAGCGTCGACGCGTCGAGCAGCACGACCGCGTCGCAACGCGATGCCTCAACCTCGTTGGGGACGCTGGCAGATAACTCATAGTTATGGCTTGACCCCATAGCCCAACTATGACTTTGATTGCATTCAGCACTTCTATGCACTAGCATGTTTCGTTTCTTATTTGTGATTTTTGTTTTTGGTTTTCGTTTGTCTATTCTTCACGCATAAGCAATGGTGGACAAAAACGGGCTGAGCGTCCTGCCGGCTCGGCCACCGACTCCTCCACGATCATCCTCCCTTTCACATATAGACCTTGGTCGACATACATCAGACTTACACCGTCCCTCTTCGACTGCCAATGGACTCCCTTCCTCTTCCGAAATGTCCCCGCAACCGCTCTCGGAAAGAGGAATGAAACGCGTGAATTTCTCCCCACTCACGAGCTATATCAGGACGCCGGACATTTCCTCCTCGCTCGCGAAGACGCGGTGTCACTTACGAAGCCTACGTCCTTCCAAACAATGTAAACCGGCAAAGTCCATCCTCAAAACCAGCGCTAGCGTTGAGCCGTCGGACGAGCCGAGATCCAGCCCGACGGACGATTTACCTGGAATGGTGGATTCAATATTGCATCAGCTCGCAGGAGATTGCCGTGTTTCTAGGACTGATGCATACATGCAACTGCTAGGGAGTCTCGCAACGTATTCAGATTTACCGGAAACTGAGGTATTGGCGGGTAAAATGGATCTGTTAACTCAGTATATCCGTCGCGATGTCACCGCTGGATCATCGAATACATTCCAACCTTTCGAAGTATCTCTTGCTCACCAAGCATCGAATCTCTTATGCTGGCTTATTTGGAAACCAGAATTCACACGCTATATTTCTGACGAGTTCAAAAGCTTCGTCCTCGATCTCGCCATTGGATCCCTTCAAGACCCGTCGACGCCGAAAACCATTGTCATTGATGACTTGCGAATACTGTCTGTTCAAACCTTTCATCCGAAAATCCTTACGTCTGGAAAAGTTACGCTCCTTTTACAAACTCTAAAGGACATCACCTCCCGATTTAATGGCAAGTCCGTAATTGCTATCCGGTTAGCTATCTATGATAAGCTGTTGAAGCAAGCACCTTCCGTTCTTGCACCCCATGCAAACTTATGGATGGACCACCTTATACAAGGAATGGTGAACAAAGTGAAAGATATCCGCTCTCGGGCATTAACACTCGGTTTCGAAATCTCCAAAAGATTAGGCGTGAACTCATCAATATCGAAGGCTATCCACAATATTTTCGACCTGACAATCGAAAGTGGAGCCAAATATATTGATGAACTCTGCGCTAGATTAACAGCGATGGTGACGAATAGGGACGGAAGTGTTTTTGTACCTCAGATCTGGAGTGTTATTGTCCTGCTTCTCCGCAAACCGCGATATGCTTTGAACGCATGGTCTCATTTCAAGCAATGGATTCTAGTGATCCAGAAGTGCTTTAATTGCAGTGACTGTGCAACAAAGATACAAGCTTTCGTTGCATGGGACTGTTTGGTATATGCGATCCAAACAAGCGACCCTTGGAAAGATATGACTTCATTTTTGTCTAAGCCCATCTTTTTACAGCTTGAGCGAAGAAGAGATGAGAGCTCTACCCCCCTCGTCGACCGCGCGGTTTCTAGCTATTGCAATCTGCTCTACTATTCCTTCCGGCCATCCACCCCATATGAGCGGCTAGATTCATATTGGAATGAATACATATGCTTACCATTTCAGCAGCGATTGGGCTCGAACGGGAGCAACCAGAGAATCGCATGTACAATTCTGGCAGAGCTACTTTGGAATTCTCATCCTAAGGTCTCGGGTGAAAGAAGTCCGATTAAGGCAGAGAAGCTAAAGCCAGATGATTTATTGCGAGTGGACTGCAGATGGGTGCGGTCGAGAATCTCTGTAATACTTCCAGTTTTCGAATCGTTCTTCCAGAAAGCAGAGTGGAGTAACGACGCTGTTGAGGAATCGCCTGTTGAACTGGCATGGACACACATGCTGAAGTCGCTAGCCGATGCGTCTAGCAAGGAAATACAACCCTCTCCAGAATCAATGAAAGCCATCGCCCTCCTGCTAGATATGCTTCAACGCGTTTGGAAAGGCAGCCCAGCATCCTTGAATGCGAACCCCGAATCCAATGGAGACCTGTTTGTTAAGCGCTTTTGCTTTTTGCTAAAGTCAATGATATCGATCATCAAGCCACTACCCTTTACCGATAAACTACTCCTGAAAACGATGCAGGAAACCTTCCTGCCAGCCCAAACTCCCACCCGTCGCCAGCCCCAGAAAGAGGGTATCATACGGTCGCCTATCCTTCATTTATTCGGCTTAATCCTTTCCCCAAGCCATTCACCAATATCCACCGAATACCGCCACCTTATCGCTGAACTAATCCGGCTTGGTGTATCCGGGCACCCATCAAGAGGACCTCGATTGGATATACTGTGTCAGTTTACGGAAATTCTCTGCGAAACCAGAACTGGGACGATAGAATTCGTCCCATCTCTAATGCATGAGGCTTGGAAATCGATCTCATCTGCAGCAAGGGAGTGTTTAAAGGAGCGTGCCATCGGCACACCAAGCAAGGAACGAGATGATACCATTATTAGCGATTGTAATAAGATTGTTTCCATTCTGGAATTTGGAAGCCAATTTCAAAACACCCTGCCTGAATGGGTCGAGCTTTTTGACTCCATGGTCGCGACTATCCGTACCGAGAAAGGTGACGTCGCGGTATCTTCTGTGCTTGAAAGGGTTTCCGAAAGCTGCAGTCGTACTTCCTCGGTTTCTGTTCAATTGATCACAAAGCTCCTCGAAACTATCGTCTTTCCCAATCACGGTATTAAGCGCTTGCCGCAATTCACGAATGCCATTCCTAGTCTTAACCAACAACCGACGAACGAAGTCTTTTGCGAAAAGTTATTGGCTCTCGTTTGTGATTCACTACAGCACGTTTATGCAAAGCAGGCTGGGATCAGCAATACCGATATCCTAGCCCTGCTAGAGGCTGTCACTCGGTGTCTTGAGAAGTCCCCTCCTGACTATCGACTACTAGTATTAGAGAAACTCCAAAACGGTTTGGCTGTATGGATTTCAGATTCGCAGGGCCAATATAGCGCCTCCAGTGCTGACAAACGGGTGCCAATTGCTGTGAGCAAAATATGTAACCGTTGTTCTAAAAGATCTATGCTAATTTTATAGGTTCGGACCCTCGTGTCTACTACTCTGCGCAACCTGCGTGGGTCTGGGGACCCAAACTCAGACCTCCTGCAGCGGCTGACTGGGTTGATATCCTCTGGGATTTGAGTCACGCCACAAGTCGACCGTAAACAATTTCATTCGAGAATGGAACTCGACATTTCGGACTAGAAGGGACCCTTGGAATACCCTGGTCGCGTAGAGGCAGGCTTGAGCGCTCTTCGAGTATATGCCGATATTCAGCTACCCGAAGGAGACCCGAGCTGTCAGAGAAGGTATTCGCCCAATAAACTCCTTACCTCCTAGAAGAGGTAACTAATGAGACATGTGTTAGGAGCATTTTTCTACCCCATCCGATTTCTAAACTCTCCCAGAACCCTCCCCCGGTGTGAGAAGCCCTCTAAGCCACAGAAATCTAACACATAAGTGTTCAATATATGGACATAAGAACTGCTCTCACTAGAGGCCTCGCGCTCTCATCCAGCAGAAAGCGGGCCCCCAGATACTACAAAAAAATTCGGGACAAAAAGGCCAGGGGTACCACACCCTCACAGAAACCCCTTTTCCCGCCCGCGCGAATTTTCAGAAAAAACATTCTGCT
>NW_003052500.1:6514816-6605205 GCF_000003515.1 Uncinocarpus reesii 1704 | reverse complement strand
TCTCCCCTACGTCCAATGGAGCGCCTGAGACACAACTCCTCACAGAGCGCCAGAAAGATGTTCGGGAAAGGCAGCGTCAGGACAACACCGCAATGTTCCCCAAGCCTTCTCCCGCATCCAAATCTCCCCGGAATCCTGACCCAATGGCGAAAAGGATTGACCCCGAGGCGGATCATCTCACCAGTGAACCTCTTACGCCCGTGATTGCCGCAGAATCTGCCGCGAACGACGACGATTTCACTTTTTCTTCCCCAACTCCTGGATCAAAAGAGCAAAGCGGGCATGAATTGACTGGATTTTCTTTCTCAACATTGCCGCCTGACTTCGAGTGGAGTTCTTCTCCCGAAATCGATCCCACCACGGCACTCTCAAAGCCTCACAAGCGTAAGGCGCAGAAAAGCCCGAAATCCGCAGAAGGAACAGCTGACGAGGGCTTGCCAACTGCGTGCCCTGCCCCATTCGAAGACGATGCCAGGTCGAGAATGCCAACTTCCGTCTGTAAGCAAGACGATACAAGCGTCCAAAGTCCTTCATTTATGCCCATGGTTGAGCCACAACCACTATCTTCTGAAGAGACCGAATCCCCAAACCAGGCCACCACTGAGAGACTACCCTCGCCCGCTTTTCACGAGGCGGGGGAGCGTCTTGCGAACGGTAGATCAGACGTGGATCTTATTCCCGATTCTTTCAGCGACCTGCTAGAACAGCAAATCGCTTCTCAGCTGGAACAGGATTTGGAACTTTCTATTGATTTAGACTACACTCAGAATAAACAAACACCACGACCGGCGAGCACAGGCAGCAAGAAGCGAAAACGAGGCAATGTCGACTCTACTCCGAAAGAACGGGGAAAGCGAGCTACTCGCAATTCAATCGCTTCGATGGACAGCAGCAGGGTTGCAAGTCCGGAGCGTATGAAATTTGTTGATCCAAGGGATAAGGTACCCATGCGAGAATCACCAAGTCTCATTCACTACGGGGAGTCGCCAGAATCACAACCGAATGATCGCAGGCTGCGAAGACCATCCGAACCGAAGAGCCAGTCGAGATCTACCAAAGCAAGTGTGTCTAGTTCACAAGCATGTGCTCAAAGGAGGTCACAACGACTTCGCGGGAAGCTGCCAGCGGAAGAGATGGATACAGCATGTGACAGCAAAAGTGTAGAGAATGCTGACGACGTTTCGAAGGGGGAACATGATACCACTGCTCAGCACACTGAGCTGAATGACTGTGGTGAAGCACACGAGAGCCAGCGAGACACTATAGCAACCGGCGACGTTTACAACAAGTATGGGCCAGAACCTTTCAACGAGTCTATTTTAGGATCTCTCAGATCGGTCCTCGAATCCATCCGAGGAGTCTCCTTTGACCGCTCTCTTTTGCGCGAAATAGATGATGTTATGTTCGATATCAAGGTTGAAGCCCACGAAGCTGTAAAAAGGCATACTAATACGTGATGATTTCGGACGTTTGCTTTTACGGAGACTTTTTGTATTTTAGCTATTATGGCTTTCGGAGCTTTTTATTAGGACACCTTTGCTGGTCATCCTTCTGAGATAGTATGAAGCCCCAGGCATGCTATGAGGCTTTCACTCTGTATCGGCTTTGTATAACGCAATGCATTTGTATGGTGTAAATAGGGAATGACGAAGTTTGTACTCACATGTTTACATATGCCATTGTGCCAGTGCATGGAGAGGGAAATAAGTAGAAATGTTATTTTGACAGACAGCAAGCTGCGGTCTGTTGGTGAACTTGAGTTGTGCAGAGGCCTCTCAAGAATTGAAGTTGACTTCCAAGTGTTCATCTCTGTGAGGCTACCTCCCCATCCCTGAAGTCGCAGGGACGGATAGAAGTGTGACCACCCGTTCTCAAGCTCCCGTTCGCCTGTCGGACAAGAGATGCTCTGGACTCAACGGTTACGGCCTACCCCGCACTAAAATGAGCTATTAATAACCCGCTCCCGCCAATCAAACAGACCGGCCGGGTCCCCGCGCCGCACAGGGGCTTTTATTATGTCATTCCCCCTTTGGCCCCAAACGCGAGTCGCAGGACGATTGAACCCCTCCAGCCGAGACCTCGTTGGCAGTCGAGGTGTGTCTCTGCTCTTTTCAACCCGTCAATCTCGACTGACAACAAATCCAACCGACCATGGACCGCTCAAACAAGCCTGCCGCGATCCCAGTCACTTCCTCCCTTCCTCAGCCCTCCGTCACCGTCGCCGACGGCAATGTGGTGGCCTCGCTGCCGTCCGGGGAATCGGTGGTAGTGAACCTCTTTGGGGCCACAGTCACCTCGTGGAAGCTTGCCAATGGCCATGAGCTGCTGTTCCTGAGCGAAAAGGCCGTTTTGGATGGATCGAAACCTATTCGTGGTGGAATTCCGCTGGTTTTCCCTGTATGCTGAACCGCTTCCCTAGTTATTTTTTCGAGCCACACGTTGATAACTAGACAAGCTGACTCCGGGGCTCGGATTGCTCTCTGATAACTAGGTTTTTGGGCCTCCGCCGAAGAATCATGCCACATCTGCCCTGCCCCAACATGGATTTGTTCGGAACTCGTTCTGGGAATTTCTCGGGAAGTCTACATCCGAATCGGAGAGTGGAGCTAGCGTCAAGCTTGACTTTGGGCTCTCGAACTCCATGTTGACTGATAAATTTAAAAATGACTGGGCATACGAATTTGGGCTGGTTTACAGTGTCACATTGAGCAAACGAAGCTTGGAAACGTCGTTGCAGGTTCAGAACAAGGGGTCGAAGTCGTTCGAATTCCAGACGTTGCTGCATTCATATTTAGGGTTGAGGTACGGAATGATTGCGCATCTACGGAATCCCCATCTGTAGACTCCTTCAAAAATCCTAATGTTATATTTCGAACAGGACATATCCAGGACCCGCGTTCAGAACCTTCAGTCGAAAACCTACGTGGACAAACTGCGAAATGCAGAGACTTTTACAGAATCGTCCTCTGCAATCTCAATTGAGGGAGAGGTTGATCGTGTTTACCAATCACTTGACCCTAGCGTGCCAATAATCATCGGAACAGACTCTGCGAAGCCAATCTTGTCGATTACTCGTGAATCCTTGAATGATATCGTCTTGTGGAATCCGTGGATTGAGAAAGCCAAGGGAATGGCTGATTTCGCTCCCGACGATGCGTACAAGAATATGATTTGCGTCGAAGCCGGTTCTGTGGTCGGCTGGCAGACCCTTGAGCCCGGTGAGACATGGGAGGGAGGACAAACTATCGAGTGCAAGTTGTAAAGAGACCCATCCTTCCAGCCCCGCGTATAGTAGTTTATGTATGTATGTACTGCAGTTACATGCATTCAACTATGCCAGCGGCTGTTCCCTAAGAGCAACACATCCGGCAGGGGTAATGCCGGATATCCAGGGCTGGCTTCAGAAACAATCCTGCATCTCCACTACAATCCACCCATTACTGGGGAGCCTCACAAGTCGTGGCATGTCTCATCTGCCCCTGTTTGCTGTTTTGATATTCGCAATTCCACCTGTAGGTCTCACGCGTAAATCTTACCAAGCTCGTTACGTTGAGTGGAGCAGGGATCTTTTATTTCAACCAATAGAACTTCATAGTCATTTACTAGCGTTGTATTTATAGGACTTGAATGGCCGTATATTTTCCAAGGTATTTTCTAAATTCAATCTCACATCGCACATCATCACGACTCAACTTCAACACATGTTGAATCCCCATGACCAACGGAATGATGGTTACTACGATTGTCACGCTGAAGGCGGAGCCGACGCGCTGCTGTACTACAGCCCTGCAGGTGCCCGTAGCTATTTCCCATGAGATTAATAAGTCTCATCCCGCCATGAGTGGACAAATGGAGCCAACAGTCCCAGCTTTAAACTGACCTGATTCAATGGAACATTTCACTATTATCTTTCTCGCACTGGTTGCGATAGTTCGATCGCATCATGTAGCGTCTCCGCGACATGATAGGCCGATCGTATCCAAGCCTGGTGATAGAAGTATCATCCCTGGATGGCATCTCCAGTCAGAGAGAGATGCGTCCAGTGATATTATTAACCTGTCTATTCCCAGGACTCGCGTTGATTCCTGGTACCGCATTGGCCCGCGAGCAACTGTCATGGGTGGGCTGATCCAGGCTGGTGTTTACAACGAGTCAAAGCTATTCTACTCTGATAACTTGATCACCTCTGTCGACTACCGATCATTTGATACGCCGTGGCTGTATAGGGAGGAATTCTCCCTGGAACCGACCGATGACCAACATTACTTTTTACAGACGAATGGAATTTCGTCCCGGGCGGACATTTACCTCAATGGAGAACTCGTCGCGTCCAAGGACACCCAAATCGGAGCATACGGTGGTTGGAAATATGATGTGACGAACCATGTGAAAACAGGGCCCAATTGTCTACTTATCCGCGCTCACCAAACGAATTACCTCCGGGACTTGGCTGCCGGATTTATTGATTGGAACCCGTATCCGCCAGATAACGGAACTGGCATCTGGAGAAACGTTGAGTTTTTGCAGACTGGGCCGGTGTCGATTTGTTCACCTCGCATCGTCACCAATTTTGTGCATCCCGGGGTAAAATTCGTTAAAGTTACTGTCAAGGTGGAGGTACAGAATCATCAGCCTGAGAAAGTGCGCGGGCAGATAATAGGTTCCGTGGCCGAGGAAGACGGGGGGAGAAAGATACCGTTGGTCGAACCCTTTTATCTTGACCCGAATGAAAAGAAAACGATATCGATCATTATTGATATTGACCATCCGAAGATTTGGTGGCCTGCACTCTGGGGTGAGCAACCGCTGTATAGCGTCAAGCTTCAAGTGAAGGTTGGGGACAAAATCTCGGATGTTGCGGAAGAACGCAAGTTCGGTATTCGGCATGTTGCATCTCATGTCAATTCAAATGATGCTCTGGAATTCAAAGTGAATGGACAATATTTTCTTGTCATGGGCGCTGGCTACACTTCGGACATATTCTTGCGATTCGACGCCAATAAGCTCGAAACTCAGTTCCAATACATGCTGGATATGGGCCTTAACACTGTTCGTCTTGAAGGGAAACTTGAACATCCGGAACTTTACGAGATCGCTGATCGAATGGGCATGATGATCATGGCAGGCTGGGAATGTTGCAACAAATGGGAAGGATGGACCTACAATAACGAGGGCTTCGGTGAGGTTTGGAAGGATGAAGATTATTACACAGCGAATGTCTCAATGCTCCATGAGGCTGCCATGATGCAAAATCATCCAAGCATTTTGGCATTTCTTGTTGGCTCGGACTTTTGGCCTGACGATAGAGCAACTAAAATCTATGTTGATGCAATGAAACGCATGGATTGGCCTAATCCTATCATATCCTCGGCGGCTAAGCGCGGATTCCCAAAGCTTCTCGGTCCCTCTGGCATGAAAATGGCCGGCCCTTATGACTGGGTACCTCCGAACTACTGGTATGGAGGTCAGCTTGGTGCTGCCTTTGGATTTGGGTCGGAGCTAGGTCCTGGAGTCGGTACACCTGAACTTGAAAGTCTGACGAAATTCCTTTCGAAAGATGATTTGGAAGATCTATGGACCAAACCAAATCAAAATTTATTCCATATGTCCAAAGCTGGCTCTCAATTCCAAAACCGCACCATCTATAATAACGCTCTATATGCTCGATATGGTAAACCGAAAAATATTGATGACTACTTGCTTAAAGCACAAATCATGGATTATGAAGCTACTCGCTCCGAATTCGAAGGATTTGCTGCTGCTAAAAGTGCAGAAAATCGTTCGACAGGCCTGTATGTTCTCTTCATAGGTGACTCCTTCTTCTTTGCGTGAATACTGACTTCTCGTGAAAGCATCTACTGGATGTTAAACGGCGCCTGGCCAAGTCTCCATTGGCAGCTTTTCGACTACTACCTGCACAAGTCTGCTTCCTATTACGGAGCTAGAGTCGGCACTCGGCCAGAGCACGTTTCATACAACTACCATGAATCGTCTGTCTATCTTATCAACCACTCACTCACAGGACAAGGCAAAAGAACCATAATTTTGGATCTTATTGACGTTAACGGCACAAACCTTTCACACAAAGAGATTCAGACAGATACAATGCCAAACTCTGCGAAACGGGTGACCGGAGTGCCTGAGAGGAATGAGCTTAAAGATGTTGCGTTTATGAGGCTTCTACTAATACAAGCTGATTCAGGTGCAATACTTAGCCGCAACGTCTACTGGTTGGCAAGGGAAGACGATACTCTTGATTGGGGTGATTCCAGCTGGTACCATACTCCCGTGTCAAAGTACTCTGACTTCACTAGCCTTGAAAACCTGTCTCGCACCGCTATTAGGGCGGGATTTGAAGCAGGCACAGGTCAACTTTGGCTAGAGAATGAGACTGGTTTTCCTGCATTCTTTGTGCGATTTAACCTGGTAGATCAAAGCACGGGCGAGATTGTCACTCCAGTCTACTGGTCGGATAATTATATCACTTTGTGGCCGAAGGAGAAAATAGAACAATCTGTCAGCTACAACAGGACGCAATATCCCAATGTTGAGGTTAAAATCTCCGGGTACAATGTTTTGAGCTTTTCTATACTTCCTAGATAAACGGACTTTGTCTTGCAACAATGCTATACTCAATGTTATGAGCTCCAGTTTTCCTCCACTGCCGGTTACCACAGCCTAGGATTCAGCCTGACTTGGACGCAAACAATTCCGTCATCGCGGCAAAAGCGGCATATCTCAACCCGTCACGCTAAATGCTGGCTCGTCGCAACGATATTCAAATCATGATGTTTGTGCTGTTATTATCCCAGCACTTGGCCTAGCACTTTGCGAAGAAAAAGCCCATTTCCCAAATTCTGGGAATTCAGTACTTCATCTACTTTGGAGACCTCCCGACTGGTTGTGCGTTTCGGCAGTCGGCACAATCCAAAGCTTCCAGGCTTGGCAATAACTTTCATCCTTTTTTACCGCCATTTGAATGGGATTGCGCGCTGAATCAGACAACACCGTCACTACAGCATTTGACGATGAGGATAACAGCCCACACAGCAACGGCAATGACCAACGGCGGATGACCGATGACTATCGTCACAGCCAACCATCAAATGCCATTAACCTACCAGATGGCGGCCCGGGAGCGGAAGTTGACGATGCCCCCAAAACCACAAATGCCAACGCGATGAGTCCTCCGACACCACATCGTCCACTAGACCCTCCATTCCCCCCCTCCAACCGTAGACGTCGCTACTCGTACGATGAAGCGGGTGAAACCAACACCCTCAATACCGCAGAAACACCCAGCGAAGAACCAGTCTCGTGGCGCTCTCTGCCCAGGAAGGGCCAGCTAACCATCCTCACAATCGCTCGTCTAGCAGAGCCCCTAGCGCAGACGTCTCTTCAGGCATACGTGTTCCACCAGGTCCGATCGTTCGATCCGTCCCTCCCGGACTCCACTGTATCTGCGCAAGCAGGCGTGTTGCAAGGATGCTTTACTGCTGCGCAGTTTGTCACGGGGGTCATATGGGGCAGGCTTGCGGACACGGAATTCTTCGGTAGGAAACGGGTGCTGTTGATCGGGTTGCTGGGAGCAGGCATAGCGTCGATTGGGTTTGGGCTATCCAGATCCTTTGCGACGGCTGTGGTTTTCCGGACACTTGGTGGCGCGTTGAATAGTAATGTAGGAGTGATGCGGACGATGATCGCGGAGATCATTCAAGGAAAAAAGTAAGCGTGATAGGCTTTCGCCAAACATGCCTTTTGGGCGGCATTTCGAACGGTACAATCTAATGGGCGTATGTTAGGTACCAATCACGAGCGTTCCTTATTCTGCCAATGTGCTTCAATGTCGGTATCATCGTTGGCCCGATTCTTGGGGGTATTCTGGCAGATCCAGTCAAAACCTACCCGACCTTGTTCGGCCCGGGATCGCTGATGGGCGGTAAAGACGGCGTGTGGTGGATGCAACGATGGCCCTACGCGTTGCCTAATTTCGTCAGCGCACTGTTCATGTTCATTGGCACCGTTGCAGTGTTCCTAGGTTTAGATGAAGTACGGACCTCCACCGACGGAGAAGAGATCGAAGTAAACTAACCTTTTCGTGTAGACTCATGAGACAGTCAAGCATCGTGCAGACTGGGGTCGCCAATTGTGGAACACCATCGCGAAGCGTCGTTCCCCGTCTTACAGCTATCAACCGCTTGACGGGACATCTGAAGGCAGGGGAGCTGATTCCATTGACCTACAGGCGAGCCCCAGCGCAAACCGGACAAATGGCCTCCGTCGCAGGCGTCCTCCAACCCGTAAAGTCTGGACTCGAAATGTTTTTCTCACTCTTGTCACACATTTTATGCTTGCACTACACACGAGCGCTTTCAACGCCCTCTGTTTTCTGTTTCTCCCCACACCTCGAGCCCCAGGCAGCCGCAAAGGCATTTTTCACTTTGGGGCGGTTTGGGATGCCGAGTTCTCGCGTTGGGTTAGCAACGGCCATAAATTGGGATCATTGGGCTACCGTTTCCAGATATTCGTGTATCTCGATGGGCAGTTCCGTCTAAGGAACACTATCGTCGTTCAGAATATTCTACCATTTTCTCCGCTGGCGTACTCCTTAGCACCCTTCCTTGTCCTGCTACCAGATCAACCATACGTTATCTGGCCGGCGTTGTCGGCTGTAATATTTTTGCAGGTGATCTCAAGGACGTTCTCTCTTCCAGCCACTGTCATTTTGGTTAATAATGCTGTATCTGACCCCAGTGTATTGGCCACCGTCCACGGTGTGGCACAGAGCGTTGCAAGCGGTGCCAGGGCTTTGGGTCCTTTGATTGCTGGATGGGGGCTCGGGCTGGGACTGAAGAACAACATTGTGGGAGCGATTTGGTGGGCTTTGGCAACCGAGGCCACACTGGGTTGGGTTCTGACTTGGACCATTTTTGAAGGAACTATGGAGGAGAAAGAAAATAGCACAAGAGACATCCGTGCGGGTGGTGATGAGGAATCTCGAGGGTAATAATTAGCAATATGAATGTCAGGAGATGGAGTATTGATTTGTGTGATGTTTGGCCTAAACGAACTGTACATATTTGGCAAAGTCTGTAGGCACATACATAGATCTCGCACCAGTCCAGAAGAAAAAGCGAAGCTGGTCGCCTTGGGGGGTATTTTTTGATAAGGCTGTTTTTATCTATGATATATCCGTCTTGTTTTGGCTAGAAAGCGGACATAAAAATGAACCATTTGATAATAGTGCGACTCGAAGGGGCGGATTGTTGGTTCTGTTCTACTGCTCCAGCGCACAGTTGTATTTCGACAAGTCCCTTTGCGTCCATCTGGCATGTAAACGAAAGAAAGCAACAGGGGTTCCTCCAAAGATCCTCTCAGACGAACATAGATCGGCGCGTTTCACCCAGCAGAGGTTGGGGGAAGTATAAACGCACGTATCACCTTGGTAGTATCGCCTTCATGTGCCTTTAGCAGCTCAATGGCTTTGGGTTTGGTAAGATCCAGTTGTTCGACCTGCGTATTTCCGGGATTTCGCAGTTAAGCAAAGCCTCGCATGTCACAAATGATTCAAGGTAACCGAAGATTTCATCAAGTGTAAGGGCGAGCGTGTCAAATTACTCACCAGTAGGCTGACATCGTCCACCTTGATCTTTATTGCAGGCTTCTTGATAGCTTTCTCCTCTCCCTTCTTTTCAGGAGCGCTAGGCTCTTTCTTCCCAGCACCGGTGGCCGCTTGCCCCGCAGCGTCGCTACTCGCCGCCTTACCGGCCGCACTTGCAAGGGCTTCCAAGCGATTCATCGCCTTTCCCAGCGCCTCTTGATCTGCCTTTGACGGGAGAGAAGTGCCCTGCTGCACGTCGGCGTCATCTGTTGCAGCAGCGGTGGTAGATTTGAGAGAGGAGAGGGCGACGGCGGCAGCGCGGTCCTCAGCGTTGGCGGGGAGGTCGTCGGCGGTTGAAGCGGTCTCAGCCTTGGCTTCTTGCGAGGAAGTAGATATAGGCTCCGCCATTGTGGTCAAGTTAGCTCAATCGTGACTGTGCAGTGTGATCTGGAGAAGTGTTGCTTGCGAGCTTGTCGTCTGCGACTGTTGATTGAGAGGATGGAGGTCAAATGTTGATCCGCCCCGAAGGGCTTGCCCGCCATAGCCTGTAGCATCGCAGCTCGACGAGCAATTCTAGGAGTTGATGAAGCGGAAAACGAGTAGAAGCGCTCTCGGCGTTGTATTAAGCTATAAACGGAACCAGGTAACTGATATGTAAGATAAAGGGCGTGCAAAGCGCATGGGATGGCCGCTTCCGGCCCCTTGTTACCAGTTGCAGCCGGCCATGATCAAAAACTCCCAATTTCATACATAGTTACATTTCCCAAGGATTTGCCTGAAGAAAGTAGAAGTAAATGAGCTTGAAAATGCCATATATTTGAGAATAAATGGTTGATAGTTGAGGATCGCAACTCGACCCTCAAAAGTCTTCCTTGCCACCATCAAACTTTGCGCCGCTTCGAATTTTGACTGAAGCTCCCAGTCGGAAAAAAAATAAACGTCCAAATACTCCGGCGGAGACAAGAGCAGGGGTTCAGTTGAAAGCGGGAAAAAGGTTTGAATATTCCGTCGCATAATTTCGAATATCAACGCTTCTCGCGGGGTGAGTCATTGATGATAATAACTTGGTGCGACTTTTGACCTGCGAAACAAACGATTCTTTGAGCGTTTCTTTACTTTATCCGTGAGTAGAGAATATTCCGAACCAGTCGCCGATTTCCTGGGGATCAATTTCATCGGGTTCTTTTTTTCTGCGTCTTGGATTTGCCCGCGGGGCTATAAAATCTCCGCCACGGAACATACAAAATGGACAATAACTGGACTCCATCATGTAAGAATGTCATCTTGCCTTGTCGCACTCATTGCTAACTGTGGCTTTTCTCCCAGCCTGGGTATCAAAACCAATAAAGCAAGAGGTTGCGTATGAGGACAAGGAAGCGTTCCAACATGCGCTCCAGAAACTGCAGAGATTACCACCACTAGTCACTCCGTACGAGGTACAGTACTATAATCTAGCTTACTTGGTTTGTATGGCTTGCTAACCTGTAAATAGGTTGTCAATCTCAAAAACAGTCTGAAGAATGTAGCGCTCGGGAGAGCGTTTGTGCTTCAAGGGGGTGACTGTGCGGAGCTATTCGATTACTGCAATCAGGATATGATTGAAGCCAAAATCAAGCTGCTTCTGCAGATGAGCTTGATTCTGATCTGGGGTTTGTCGCTGCGGGTACCTGCAATGGGAAGGTCATGGCTAAAATCATCCGCACAGGAGCCAACAAGCCAGTTATTCGAATCGCACGGATTGCCGGTCAATTTGCGAAGTAAGGAAAACTTCACATCTTGCTATAAGCCAGTCCAGGTTGCTGATATTTGCCAGGCCACGATCAAGCCCGCTTGAAACGGTGAATGGTGTGACAATGCCAGCTTTCCGTGGTGATAATGTCAATGGCTTTGATGCCACTCCAGAATCTCGCAAACCCGATCCATCCAGACTGGTATCAGCCTATTTCCATTCCGCTGCAACGCTCAATTATGCGCGCAGCACATTATCGTCCGGTTTTGCGGACCTCCATTCCCCGCTGGACTGGGGCCTTGGACACGTCGCAACCCCTTCAATCAAAGAGGATTATGAACGGATCGTCTCCCGGGTCACCGACTCCCTCCGATTCATGCAAACAGTTGGCCTCGACACTGACCGCGGAATCGAAACCGTAGACTTCTACGTCAGCCACGAGGGCCTTATGCTCGAATACGAGCAATCCCTAACCAGACTCTTGAAGCATCCCCTCAAGGCCCTTCCCACCCAAGACAACAAAGACACACCGCAACTCCTCAAAGTGCACCCCAAACCAGCACCAAGCGGATACTACGCAACGTCAGCGCACTTTCTCTGGATCGGCGACCGCACCCGCCAGCTCGACGGCGCACATGTCGAATTCTTCCGCGGCATATGCAATCCCATCGGGATCAAAATCGGCCCGACCATGCAGCCCGATGAGCTCGTCTCGCTCCTCAACGTCGTCAATCCAGATCGGGAAATCGGCAAAGTCACCCTGATCTCCCGCTACGGTGCGTCCAAAATCGCCGAGTACTTACCGGCGCATATCAAAGCCGTGCAAGCCTCGGGCCACGTACCCGTCTGGCAGTGCGATCCGATGCACGGAAACACGCGTGCTACTCCATCCGGAGTGAAAACCCGGCGCTTTACAGATATTCTTTCAGAGCTGAAACAAGCGCTGGAGATTCATCGCTCTCTGGGTTCCTATCTGGGTGGTATGCATCTTGAATTGACCGGCGAAGCTGTAACAGAGTGTGTTGGCGGAGCAGCGGGTTTGACCGAGGACGGGCTGAGTGAGCGGTACGAGACATTCTGCGATCCCAGACTGAATGAAAAGCAAGCCTTGGAACTGGCCTTCCTAGTTGCGGGCTTCTATCGAGAAGAGTTGGAGGAACCAGTCACAAATGCTATTTAGTTAAAAAGTACATTCACACCGTCATTCTTTGATCTGGGTTTCTCTTTATCAGTGTTCTCGGGTTCGGCTTCATGCATTTAAAATCTGCATATCTTCCCCATCTGTTTATAGAGAAAGATTTGGTAGAGCAAAAAATGTATTTCCCGATTATCAGCCAACATTATAACCAAAGTTCGCCGCCCAATTATCCAAAGAATAATAGTACATTCCGGCACCTTGAAGTAGAATGCCGATTCAAATGAACGGGGTAGATATTGACCTTCCAAAAACGCCGCCACAAGGTCATCCTACGTACAGCCAAACAAGCACAAAACACAGCTTCCCAACACTAACTGGACTTCTATCCGGTTTCCTATTCACAGGTGCTTACCCAGAGGACTTCCAATTTTGGGCTTCCAAATCAGACTCTTTCTCCTAGCCGCATCAAGTCTGATTTTCAAGGAGTTATCCATAGCTTCAACAGTCCCTTTCATAGGAAACAATCCTTGGCGTGACTGCTTTGATGGACAAGTTTGTTGGATCAATTTTGCTCCCTGAGACAAATAGTACGGCGTTGTCGGTGACATACCCGTTGCAGGGTCGTAATCGTAATCATAATTATATCCAGGGGTTGCCGGTGGTGGTTTAGAAGAGATCGATGGACGGGGTTGGCGCTTAGGTTTAGGGGTCGAAAACGTATCTTCAGCGTCGTTGTACTCCGACTCCACGGAACTGCCCCTTGAAGACTGTGGAGTAGGGGTTGGGGAGAGCCTCATAAACTCCTCAATGGTTTCTGGGTCGACACTAGAACGGCTACCCGAAGATGAAGTGGAAGAGTCTAGTGGTACAAGGGTTCCGTTCAAATTGCCTAATGCTCTCGGCTCCATACTCTTCCTCCGTTTTTGTCCACCGCGCGGGATCATACTGACATCAACAGCGTACTCCGCTTCGTCAAGCCATTTATTGGATCGTTCGCAGCTACAGTGAGACCAAATTAGCAACAATACGCCAAACCGATGATAGGACAATGCATACTCGAGAACCCAGTTGACTCCGACGCACTTCACAACGCCGTTGGCTTCTCTAACCTTCTCCAAAGTTCGTATCCCTCCATCTTTGAAGATGACATGGGTAATACCGATCTTTATTTCCTTCGGCTCAGCCCCGTCAACTGGCGATAGGCTAGTTCTTGGGTTCCAATTCCATGATTTTACACATCGAGCACCCATTTGGGTCAATAATTCAACAAATATACCACTTGCGTCAGCCCCTTCTTTCGTATGCACGTCCGTATACACAACCGCTCCTTGAAGGATTGTATCATGACCTGCCGGTTGTTTCCGTGGTGATTTGACCGGACTTGAAGCAGAAGAACGCGATGGCTGTTTTGGTCTTTGAGGGAGTTGGTGGGTAAGAGGGCTGCCATGTTCTTCTTGAAGAGGGATGAAAGGCTTTAGCGGACTCCTAGCTTTGCGCGGTGAAGGGAGGGTTTTGCTTCTGGTAGCGGTTGGGCTGGTAGGCGGAGACGAATTAGACCCGGCTGAAAAAGAGCGTGTTCTCTTTCTTGGAATCTTGAGAGATCCATCTTCACTTTTCAAAGGGACCTTAGAAACAGTATGGACCGTGCGTGGATATCGCGGTCCTGACCTGACAGGCGTGACGGACATTGGGAGCACCGTGAGTGGATTCTGCGGCTGAGGTTCGTCCTGTTGGACTTTTGCAAACACCGCCTCATTGATCGTGACAATATGTTCCTGCGGAGTGGCATTTTCATCTACTACGCAGTTTTGCAAATGTTCCGGAGTGTCCTCGACAAGATCCATTTTATTCGCAGATAAGGATGCAATCGTATTTTCCTCACAGTCTTCCAGAATAGTAAAGTGGCCCTCGTCATTTGGAATGACATCGCTTGCATCAAGGTCTTCAGGTTCATGAATAATAGTGTTGTCATCAAATGACAGTTCCCCAGCTTCGTGGACCACAGATGAGCTCCTGGGTATGAGAGAAAGTCGGTCTCGCGACTGTCTGATCGTCGATGAACGGCGACTTGTCCTAGCAGTAATCTGATCTCCAGGAGCCATTGAAAAGATGCCTCTGCGTCGCGGATACTTCCTCTCTTCGTTATCAGGATTCCACTGACTTAGTTTATTTACCAAAGGAGTGAAGCCAAAATCCGAATCTGCCTTCGTTTGTTTGCTTGCATCGAAATCGTCATTTTCATTCACCAGCCTGATCGACATTCTCCTGGAGGGGCTTTTGCTAGGGCTCACTGCCATCATTGATTCATTGTCAGAGTCTCCATCGGATAGATCATCGCGGTAACTGAACTGCGGGGGATATGGGGCTGTAAAGACTGGAGGAGATGGGGCAGGAGGAGGGACCCAAGAGATATTTCGAATAGAATTAATGCTCGAACTTGCGCTTGTGATTTCATATGGGCGTACAGGTGTATTGATGGGTGATAAAGCTCCTGCGTTGACAAATGGATCCTCCAATTGTGGGGAGAATTCAGCAACAGGTTGAAGAGAAACATGCTCCATTGCTTGCCCCCTTTGTTCCGGTGATGATGGGGGTTCATCCGGTTTTGTACTGTTGGACATTTGTTGATCTTCATCCGCCAGCACATCGTACTCCATGTCTTCTACGATAGGACTTGATTCGCGATGAATAGGCTCTAACCTCTCAAAAGGTGTTTCTTCGGGGCCGAGACTGGAGACAGCATGCTGTTCGAAGCCTTTTGCATTAAGCTCATGATGTTGGCCTTTCGAGGAGGATAGGAAATTTTTAGAGGGCGACATCAATCGCCTCGCTGGGGTTTGCAGTAGCGACCTCTCCTTCACTGGCGACTGAGAGGGCGCACCTGGCCATTGCAGAGGGAATGGCACAGCTCTAGCTTTTATGGCAGATTCTTTCAATGGAGAAGTTTTCGTGCTGGAAGGCAAACACTGTTGGGGTTTAACAGCTAGGTCAAATTTGATCGGTGCCTTCATCGGTGATATCTTCATGGAATCTTTAAAGGGTGATGGAGGCAATCGGCGAGCAGGAGTGGACATAATAGTTGAGTCCTTGAGAGAGAAGGCCTCCTTTTCAGTCGACATGACATCTCCGCTTTCTGCTCTCGGACAATTTTCGCCAGATCCGGGCGCTGTTAGCCTCCTTGAGGCGCCGAAATCTATCTTCTTTGCCGGAGAGGCCAAAGACTGGCGCAAATTGGGAACTTTGATCGGTGATGTTTGAGGCGTTTTCAATGTAACATCTATTTCCACCCGATCAGCAGTGTCAACAGCGTCACCGGGGCTATTTGAAGCGCTAGGTCTGATAACCTGGTTCGATTTCTTGGGCGACAAAGGCTCTTTCTTTGACTGAGCTTTAGGAACTTGCTCCTCGTCGTGATATACAGGCGTGACTGGCCTACGCACAGGTTTTGCCTTCAGGCCAGTTCCAGCCTTAACTTTTTGGTTGTCAGCTACTGGAGTGGTCAAGGGCTGATTTTCTTTGTCTGAATTTTCGGCCATATCGAGAAAGGTAACCTTTTTCTTGGGAGCGCTACTCGACGCCTTGTTCTTCGCCGAAGCTGTGTATGTTATGGCGGCGTCAGGTTTCCTTGCCATAGCAGACGGAATAGATATTTGCTTCGAACGAGCTGGGACAACGGTAGCAGCCGCACTACCCTTTCTCCCACGGCGCGTACCGGTTTTGATTTCGGTTCCGGAGGTCGGTGCTTTGCTTGTACGAACACTCGCTACCGTTGCGCTCCTCGACCGTACCGCTTTTGTTTTCGATTGTTCAGGTTGTGCAAGTTCATCATCATCGTCATCACTATCATCGTCTGCAGGTTCCTGTTCGCCTTTTACGGACCGAACAGCCCTCCTCTCTGTCCGTGAAGCTGCCGTTTTCGGGCCTGCCGACGCCTTCGTCGACCTCGACTTCGCCGTGGTACGGACAGTAACAACATCCACCTCATCATCGCTGGAATCATTTTCGTCTGACACTTGGGCAATCTTCTGCTTCGGCCCTCGCCGTTTCGGGCCGCTTGTTTGCGAAGACACTGCATTAGTTGCAGCTTTCGTTCTAGGGGCCGCTGTCGAAGGTATTTCTGCCGTAGCTATATTCTTCCTTGGTCTTCCTCTTTTTGGCCCTGCAGTTGCTGTAGTCGAAGCCGGCGCGGGCGTGCTGGCCTCTTTGTTGGCGTTGTCCTTCCCAGCAATAGTTCGCGTTCTCGCTCGAGTCACCCGCTGAGGAGGGGAGGCGGGGGCCACGATGTCTGGTGCCCGTCGAGCCATATCGTCGATTTCTATTCCGTGTTAGAGGTTTCTCAAGGGGTGCAATTCGACGGCGTATGGGAGCTGTCCCAGATGATCCGAAGCCTGATTCGTTGGCTTCCGATCACATTAGAAGCTGACAATCAATAAAAGATAGCTTTGAAGTGACGTTCATAAATAGAAATATGCAGCCAAATCCAAAAAGGACTAACACAGACCAGCATGGATGCAGCCAGTTGCAGCATGGCAAACTCACGAAGGGTGATGTCGTCTTGTCTGCGGGCCATTTGTTTTGTTGCCCAGCCTGCGTCGTTGCCATGGGAACCCAGCATTTGGATATCAGGCTTCAACGATTGGCATATTTTTGCTAAATATTTACTGCAACTTGGTAATGATAAAGACTGTGGTCATTGTGACACTTGCAGGCTTGCAGCCATTAAATCTCGGAAGATAAACAGTCAGTCACTGTCTTCTCACCCCCGAGTTCAACCTCAGTCGACTCTCACTCTCCAACAAATGGCTCCTATCACACAGTTCGATCCTTCGGATCTTCGCATCCAAAGAAAGCAAACCATGGCCAAACAACTCGGGGCGATGTACGAGGAGGTGAAGAAGCTCAAGTCCTCTTCTTTTAGAGAAACCGATCTCAATCATCTCAACATCAAGATTCTTCCCCTCGACCTCGACCAACCAGCGAGATCTGGCCCTCTTTTCTTTCGGCCTTTGAGAGAGGACAGGCTCTCAGGGGAAGAGGAGGATAATGGTCCCTTGGTCAAAGAGGATTACGGATCCCAAAGCAGTGCATATTCAGTGGGCATTTCCTTGCACAGTGTCGGCTTAATTGGCAGCACCGAAAGGAAAATATGCTCTATTCTCAACCCTCACCCCTATCCAAGTAGCTGAAACTAAGAGCGTCCATTAAGCAGGACGTCTCCATGTTATCGGGGAAATCCCGATGGTGTATTCGGCCGCGTGCGTGGGGGATATCCTTATGAATGGACAGTTAGTCAACAATTGGAAGCCGATCCTACACCGATTTCGCACTGCAAGTTCCAAATCCTCCATGATGCAGAGGCTGAGGAGTCATTGAGACCCAGTGAAGTTCATCCCATTCTGGCTGTGATGCGATGGAGAATAACTTTATTGAAGTATCTAGAACATGGAATATTCCCTGTGGGGTTTCTCTGTCTAGGTAATGATGAAGCTACTTAGATGGCTGACTGGCTTACATGATAGCCATTCCTCTTTTTGGCCCCAAGCACGCATCCTCCTTGCTCATTTTGATGGCAAGCAGCTTTGCATCATGGAAAGCAAGATCTATGATCTCTCTGTTGCCAGAACATGAAGGATTATAATCTCTTCTTTCGGTGGCATGCATCCGATGCTGTTGGCGACACAACATTTTGACCTGGGTTGCCACTTGATTTTACTATGCACGAATATTCTGAGGGTTTGAGTCTGACACATATTGGCAAATCTGCAACATGCTTTTGAATTGAGATTTTAGTTATAATGTGAATTCCTAGAAACCAGCTTAGTGCAAAAGAAATCGAAAGTATAAGAGAAAGCAATAAATGGTAAATATATATATGAAACATATGGAAATACAGAAAGAGAAAGGGAAGGAGGGGAATCAAACCACTGCAGATCGTATCAGTATCACCAGAACATGACGGCGACCAAAATGGCCACAGACGCAGCAACGATACTTTGCTTACTTGAAGTATGCATCCCGGGAGCCGCGTTTTTCGCTCCCACATCTGACATGCTAACATTGGGGGCATACGTGTTCGGGGTAGTGCTATTGAGCGTTCCATCCCAGCAATGGTTCCGGAAGCACTGCTGGCAGGCATCAGGAACCGAAGTTCCCGTGCGCTCAAACGATCGGCTTAGAATAGCACATCCGACACATGTCGGCCAATCCTTCTGCCGTGTTGCGTTGCCCATGGTGCCAACGTTATAGCCGTTCCTGATGATCCCGTCGCGCTCGTTGTCTGTGTATTCCATGGTGAAAGTGGAGACATTGGAAAAGGCGCTGTAAGGATAGTTTGGAATGTAGACGACTAGCGGGGTGGGACCAGTGGTGTTGGAACTATTGCAGCCGAAGAAGGTTGGCCTGGTATTCAGGCCGAGATTGACAAATGTATTTTGGTCCGGGATCGCGGGAAATGAAGTCTGATTAGCAAGCCCAGCTGGGTCCATACTCCGTTCATAGGTAGCGACCAGAGCAGTTCCGTTAGGCCAGTTGTACTCGGTGTCCGCGGAAGAGTCAACCGCGAAGATCACGTCTACGTGCCTCTCTGGTTGAATTAGCGGGTGAAGAGGGATGTTCTGCAGATCCTCTCCGCCGTCAACTAAAGGGAGCGATACAACATTGGCAAACGGAGAGGTGTCGTTTGAGTAGTGATAGAACGGGTTGGGTCGGTACTCTGCGATATCGTTATTCTCGTCACCAATTCTTTCCAAAAGTTTCCTAATCTCGTCTTTAATAAAATTCGGAATATCAACCGTATCCAAATGAAGAGAGAACTGGTTGAAGAGCGACGAAGATGTGCCCATGATGTATCCGGCGTTATCGAACCCGCGAACGCACGTTTCATTGCTGGGAAGAGTGCCAGCCTGGAATCTCGAACCAAGATATTCAACAGGAACAAAACCAAATATAGTGGGATCAAACGTTCCAAACTCCCAGGGGTTAAATTCAAACACCGTGGCATTCCCACCGATAAGTTTCTCCCCTGGGTTTCTGCCATCGGCAACAAGGATTGGCATCGGCATATCACCATTTTGAAGACTCGGGCTCAGTGAGATCGAGGACCACGTGTATGAAGGGCCGCCTTGCGGTGCATCAATCAACTGATACGAGAGAGCCCGGCCCCTAGATTCTGCATATTAGTCTCAAAACAAATAGAAGATAACTACCATGATGGGAACTCGCATACCAGTAATCCGTGATAGAAACATCATACCCAGCGTCTCTTTTTCCATTCACGGCACGCTCGATCTGCCTGTAGTATTCGATAGTATCCAAAATAGCCAATCCACCATCCGACGGACCCTCCAGGATGGAACGGGTGAAATCCCATGCTGAACCTTCTTGACCACCAGCCAATGCGGATACGGTTGTATCGTTGTTTAAGTACAACGAACCAACCATCCACCCACCTCCACTCAAGCCAGACAGGTACGTCGCGGACTGCAAAAGGCCACCAAGCCGGCCCTGATCTGTCGATCCAGCAGTTCGAGAATCAAACGCCTGCACTACACCGGCGCCATTCATCAACGCCCTGTAGCCTCCACCAGAGATGGCGATTCCAATGTTCGGGAGCGCTGAAGTATTGTCCGCATGATTTCTAATATATTCTGCGGCATCAAAATTGGCGATAGAGACGCGACCGAAGAAGTCCGTCAGGGCAGCTGTTGTCTTCTTCCTCCTGTTTTTTAACCAGTCAGATTCGTTGTGAGAGATGGTGGCTGCGCTGCGAACGCTGGGGCGATCTGGAGGGCAAGGAACGTTCGCGGGAGTATAGCCATCAGGAGCATTGGGCAGGGCTCGAACAACGACATCTGTTGGAGGTATCTGGATTATTTTGGCCAGGGCCGAGCCTATGTAGTGATTCAAGTCAGCCGGCGTCTTTCAAGCCAAGGGACGGGATTGCAGAACAAACCGGCAAGCAGTCCGGCTGCTGCGGAAATGTAAAAAGTGAAATGATCGGGTTTCATATTGCTACCATCAAGAGCAGATACAGCATAACATGGACATGGAGGATGGGCACCGTTCAACGTCCTCTAGTTATACGTGCAAGATGGAGGAGAGCCATGTCCGAGTGCAGAAGCAAAAGGAAACGCTCATTCGAAACCACCATTGTCTATCGCCATCTCCGCCAAAAAGCTTTGACACGAAGTCCCATTCACCACAAAAAGGAGCTTCCAGTGGAGACTCTTAGGGCCGATCTGTGCTGAGAAGCCAAAATTAGCCCTTGCGCTTCACATGGCGCAGCGGTCGGCCGCGCGGATCCGAGATGCACACAAGCTGGGATCTGGCTCCCGATCAATTGACAATCCTGATTTCGCAAAATGCAAAAGAGAAGTGATTAATTCCATCTTGGATGTTGAATTGTGTTTCCCTTGGGTTTGGGCCTAGCCGGCTGATCATCACGCAATGACTGACTCTACGCAAGCCACAGTTGAAGACCACGCTCCACTTTAACTAGTTATCCGAACAACACAACATCGTCTACGGAGTACTCTGGACAGAGTCCATAATGCACAATCCGAGTCTCTCGGATATGAGACTTCCAGCCTCAGCTGCTCCGGGCTTCTCTCTCATCTTCTTCGGATCAGCACTTTGAAGGGTTCCTGTGGCTTGATGCGACGTCATTTCAGCCCAAGCACAGCCGAGGCGCATTGAAACATTCTTTTAATGAAGTACAATACTGAATAACGTTATGAATCCGTGCTGGTATCACTCACAACTCTGAAACCCGATCCCGCTCTGCTCGGATATCGGGGCGTGCAAGTCTCCTAGCCGATTTCAAGATACTACGAAGTACCGTCCTCTCCTAATTGAGTTCTGCAGACTCCATTTATTATCAATTTTCACGCTCCACAAACCCACCATCAGCCACACGTGAAACACCATTATTTCTTGGGGTTCAGAAGACAGACGCCGTGATGGGGGGAATGGAGCGTGATATAGTCGTCTTCCTAGTCAAAACCTAAGGTTAGATCAGGATGACGACACTCGTTGATTCCGGCATCAGCCACACCATGCAACCCGATTCAGGATCTGATTTGAGTACCATACGCCGGATTGTTGAAACGATGCATCGACTGTTGCCACAGGCATAATGCCAAGAATGTAAATCATCCACTGCTCATAACCGTTTGAACATAGATTTGCTCGACTTCAGTCGAACAAAAGCCGCCAGTATCGTTGCACCCAGTGCCATTGAGCCCGCATAAAATATGGCTGGTCGAAAGGCGTCGCTTCCAGCGTCCGCGCCGCCTGATGCCCCGAGAATGTAACCTGCAATGGGCGCCCCCTAAAACAACCCCGAGTGTTTTAATGTAAGCGAACGCATGCCTATAAAACGGACTAAGGTGTTTACCATCAAGTACCCTCCTACCCATCCCGTGACCGTCATTCCCATCGCAACGGACACCCTCGCGGAACCAAACACGTTTCCGATGACAGTAGGCATAGTTGAAAAAAAACCTCCATTGGCCACGCCGTTGATGATCACGAAAGCGGCCAGCGAGCCTAGAGATTGTGAAACGGGCCATAGCACAAGAATGCTCACTGCACTTAACAATAAAGACGCACAGAGTGTATTCAGAGGCCCGATTGTGTCACAGAAATAGCCACAGATCAATCGTCCAACCGCAGACGCAAAATTAAAGCCTGCCACGACGCCGGCTCCCGTGCTAGAAGCCAAACCTAGCGAGTTGGTGTAGAGAGGGAGAAAAAATGGTGGCACAAACAGAGGAAAAGTTCCGATTGCTCCCACAAGATAGAGGATTGAAAATCTGGCATCCCGGAAAAGCCCCCTACGTGTTCAAGTTAGTATTTTGAAAGGCTATATAAGACAATGTCCAAACTGTTATCATTACCATTCGACTAGTGCGTTTGGACGAGTTGGAATCCTTTCCTTGATAAACCAAGCAGCTGGCAGGCCAGTAGCCAGGGTAATAACCCCCATCACCCTGAATGCCCAAACGGGACCGAGACGCTGGATCAAAGCATCCAACGCAAAGCTATTGATTGCACCTCCAAATCCGCCTCCTGCGTAAATAATTCCGTACGCAAGTCCCCGTTTGACTTTAAAATATTGAGATGGGGTAACGTTGATTACCTAGTCACTCAAAGGGTCATTCGGAGCCTATCTGAAAGACAGGAATCAAACTACAGGCTCACCATAAAACATAGACTATCGCAGCGTCAGCTATGTTCAAATCGGATATCGGAGAATTCGCTCTGGTAACTACCTCGTTCCAATTCCACCAACAACCCCCTGCGTCATAAACAGCCCCGGAATACTCCCCGCCGCAAAACTACTTAAGATTTCACCAACCCCAATGAGACCGATGCCCGTCAGTGCCGTCGGCCGTATCCCCAGTTTCCGAATCAAACGAGCATTGACGATCGCCAGGAACGAGATGAACCCGGTCGTCAGCGAGCCGACGAACGATAGCGTGGACGGAGACGACAAGCCTCGTTCCACCAGCGCGGCTTGCAGGATACCCCAACAGTAGGAGGTACCAACAAACCACCAGCATAGTACCGCGCAGCTAAAGACGATCACCCATCCGTATCCGCCTTCAGGAGCTTGCGAGTCCTCCATGCGGGAGGCTTCAAGTATAGAGTCGACAGAGTCGAGAATCGGGGCATTCTCCCTGTTTTGTCGTGCTTCTAGGGACGATTGTCCATGTTGTAACTCAATGGCTGTTGTTGTGGTCGCCATGAGTTTTCAAATCGCTGGTCAGTTGACTGGTTGGTTTGACAGGCCCCCTCTCGTCAATAGCAAAGAATGTTGGTAGAAGCAGGTTATGCATTCACCACCCCAGCGCTCAGTTTCTATCTACCAGGGTTCCCTTCTCAGTCAGGAAGCCATCACAAAGTTCACGGATGTCGCGGCGAACGGGATTTGTGGCTGTGCAGCCTTTTTGAATAGTCTTGCTCTAGCATGTTCGCATGCGCTAGTTAACTAATAACTAACTAACTAGACCACCACGCTCAAAAGTTGTTGCAACCAGATCAGCCGAAAAGTCCGGTTTCTGTATTGATCAAGCATTCCTCCAGGGATGAATTCCGTTCTGCATCCAAGGACTCAGTGATCGTTATCCACTACGACATGATCAAAGCAAACGAGGTATGGGTGCTGTGGGAGATTTTTGGTTACAAGCAAATCCTTCCACAACAACTTCTTCCTCTAAAAATCAATATGTACTTGAAGACAACTTTCTGCCCAGTGCTAGAACTGTTATAACTCATTAATAAATCCACACCAGGTCCAAGTCGTCCAATTGCTTCAATTTCAAGAGCTCGATGAAACTGGTAGGGCTACCTTGCAACGATCAAATCTGGGAATATTGTGGATAGTATATGGACATGGTAGGGTCATCCTCTAAATCTCTTCATAAACCAACAAGTAACCCTTTCATATCAATAGTAAAAGAATGAACTGGTTCTCCGAGGTGATTGATAAAATGCTTCAAAACATCAATCTTGATTTCCACTTCAAGCGAAAGAAGCCTTATTGGACCTCTGATGGCTTCACTATGGATGTAGAATCTATCTCTTGCTTCAACCATAGTAGAGGATGAGGCTGGGGCTCTTTTATTCAGTTTCACTGATGATGTTGCAGTCTCTTAAGCAACTTCAGTCTTCAAAGGGCTGCATCTTCCCCGCACTCCTCTCTGTTTCCTCTTGCCATGCTGGACTATTCTGGCTCATCTTCAAAAAACTCCAAGAAAGAACCAGACGGGCTTGATTCTTTGCATAATTAAACAAGAAAAGGCATGAATGGAAGTTCTATCCATCCAGCTTGATATAGAAAGAGAGAGTTCAAAGAAAGTAGAAGGAAAATAATGTGACATAATGCTCCCTGCTGGAAACATCTGAATCTGTCTGCGCAGAGAGTATATCATATCTGAATGGCTTAGGATTGAAATTTCCCATTATCAACCACCCGAGATGATACTCCAGTGCACTGGAGAGCAAAATTTTGGGCTCATCACACCCGAGTTCATTGCTTGAATGATGACTGAACAGTTGAATGACTCTTGTCCTTGGCTATGTCGCGGATCAGAACCAGGTCGCCCGATGGAATGGTCGCCGTCTGCTGTCACCGAACCCTTGTTGGTAAGCCATCTGGTTTGTTCCCAATCGTCTGTGTTCCCCCCGATACTCAAGATGAAATCCCAGTTTTTCTGTTGAGTGCTGATGCTCGCTGAATGGAGGGAGAATGTCGTCTTCTGGGTCAGAAAGGTTGAGATTGTCGATCCTGGAGAGGTAGCCGAGCATCAGTTCTGCGAAGGGTATACCCGTGGACTGGCACCCATTGGGTGTTGACCTTTAAAGGGCCCTGGCGGCGAGGGACTAGGCCTGAGGTGATCCCGTCCTGAAGACCTGACGGATAATCACTGATTTCAGCTCGCCAACTTCTGAGGAAAAGGAGATTGGGGTTAATATGATGGTCCCCGTTCAGCTTAGCAAGGTGTTGTCTGAGTTTGTTGAGAAGTCGACAAATGACTGAGATCAGAAATTCCGCCTTGCCTCCTCTCCCTCGGGTTACTGGATTGGGACTTCCGAGAGCCAAGCTTCGAAACTCTCCCCACCACTAAGTTAGTTAACACCAAGACTCGTTTGCCCGGATCGTTCCAACTGGTCTTCAAAACGGCAACGGCTCAAAAAGAAGTCAGTCTATGATGTGCATAAATCAGGATACCTTCACCTGGCCCTTGTTCTCCAATTGACGTTGTCATTGTCCATTATAGAGAATGCGGCCAGAGCTAGCCCGTTCAAGAGCGAAGCGATATCATTCAGACAGAAGTACGGAGTAGGAACAGCTGCTCTGTGCCTATCCTGGATAGACCAGGGCACTGCTAACTGGTCTTTCGCAAGATACTTCGTCAAACCAAGGCTGTCCGCGCCACCGGCAATCTAGGGAGCCAGGCCCGTATAGTGCCAGTACTTCGGACTAAGCCGATCCTCAGCTGTGATTTTGCAAAAAGCTGAAGACATTGTCCCACGGAACTGGTCGTGGCTATCGTTTCCCGGTCCGGTGTGAGCCAAACTATAATGATGCATCTAATTGGGAAAGGCCGAGCAGAGCAGTCTGGAATCTCTGGATGCGACTCGATGATCACAGAGATGAGCACCAACCCCACTCAAGCTGTCATCTGGCCATGGTGACACGGCGTCGACAACTAGGTGAATTATACTATAAAATCGCATTAACCTGCTTCTTGCTCTCGTGAAACCATTGGATTTCTTTCGACTCTTATTAGGATTGAAGGGACAAGCAGAATCCCTGACTCAACAATCTCGTGGCAATCACCCTTTCAGCACAAACCGCAATGACTAACTCCGTGGACGGTACGTCTCAAAATGGGAGGCCAAAAATGATGCTTCGCGGCCCAAGTAGTCCACCGAACGAAGAGAAAAACCCCATCGACAAATCCCAGCCTCCGCCGCTGTTCCTCGGCACCAAGAGAAGACTCCCCGAATTCATACTCACAGACAAAGTTGTCCTCGTTTCTGGAGCGGCGAGGGGCCTTGGGCTGACTCAAGCCGAAGCCTTGTTGGAAGCAGGTGCCACCGTATATGCACTCGATAGGCTTGAGGAGCCAGTAAGTTATAAAGAAAGATTCGTCGCTCAAATATACTAAAACTGGTCATAGTCACCAGACTTTTATCGTGTTCAGAAGCGTGCTGTTGAGGAGCTCGGTACCAAGCTGTACTACCGTCGTATCGATGTTCGAAATACGGAAGAGCTCCATAATATTGTTGAGGATATTGCCAACGAGCAAGGGCGTCTGGATGGTTTGATCGCAGCAGCTGGTATTCAACAGGAAACACCAGCTCTTGAGTACACCGCCAAAGATGCCAACAATATGTTCGAAGTTAACATTACCGGGGTTTTCATGACTGCACAAGCAGTTGCAAAACAAATGATTCGTTTCGGAAACGGCGGAAGTATTGTCATGATCGCAAGTATGAGCGGCACCATCGCAAACAGAGTACGTATTCTCACACTTTCAACCAAGGAGCTCCCCGCATGCAAACATAACAAACACGCGATGCCAAGCCGATGACTAACCAGTGACTAGGGGCTGATTTGTCCTGCATATAATGCAAGCAAGGCTGGTGTGATTCAGCTTGGCCGTAATCTCGCTGCGGAATGGGGTCCCTTCGGAATTCGTGTCAACACCATTTCCCCGGGATATATCGTCACGGCCATGGTCGAGCAACTCTTTGTTGAGTTTCCGGAACGCAAGGTCCAGTGGCCCAAGGAAAACATGCTTGGTCGGCTCAGTGCACCAACCGAATATAGGGGCGCAGCGGTGTTCTTGATCAGCGACGCAAGCAGTTTTATGACTGGTAGCGACTTAAGGATTGACGGCGGACATGCTGCATGGTGATATTAATGAAATGATGAAGACGACATGCCCTGGCTTGGACCGGTTTAAGCGGGAGTTAGGTAGTTGAATTGAGGCCCTTTTCTTATCATTTTATTGTGTAAACTACTATGTAGTTAGTTATTGATTGCATTGTCGAGTAATAATACCATCAGATCACTCTCGTCAGGAGGATCTCTGTTTTCATATTTGGGCTTCGCTCTAGCTCGCATAGCTGCGTGCGGGATTGCGTCACCTCTCAATGCATGTAACCACCAGGGATCAATCTCGAACTAAAAAAAGAAGCAAGTGCACGGTGCCCTTGTTCGATTTCCTCGAAGACCTTCACCGACGAGGAAAATGCATTCGCCATCCAGGTCTCCAAACCCCGCTGTTCAAAGGAGGCGTGCTGTAACCGGCTGATTGGTCAAGAGTCCCTTCTTGAGCTCAGCCATCAGTGGGATGCCAAGTGGCTCCTCAGTTTGAAAACAATCTGGCTGCCTCGCGGAAGCTTGACAAGGCCGCTGGAAGATGCCCTGGCGTTAACAGTGATTGGATTAAGCGCTCCCTTTCTTTGAACAGTTCCGCAAGGGTATCTTCATCAAAAAGTGGACATTGAAAAGCAAGAAAACCCCCACCTCTTTTCCTCCCTCTGTTGCCAGAGTCAGCCTTGCGTGCGAGGCTGGGCCACCCCATCTCTTTTTCCGCAAAAGAAGCGGGCGGGCAGCGCAAACAGAACCGGTTTGATGTCAAATGAAATCATTGAGCTTGCACTGGACGGGTAATTACAGGGTACCGGGACACAAGGCCTTTGAGCAATTCGCCCAAAAGTGACCTGTTTTGCGCCTGAAACCCAATTTGACAGGAAGGTGCAAAGTTCCCTTTGGAAGGTTGTTGTTTTGTGGGGTTGTGCCCCACTAGCTAAACCGAACCTTCCCTCAACAACATCAACGCCCGTTCTTTCCCTTTCTTGACTTGTTGACCGCCGCTGGCACCTGCTCGTTTGGCCATTGCTTGCCTTCTGTGGGATTGCTCCTTCCCGCCCTGCAAGCAAAGCTGACAAAGCCCACCTCCCTCCATCTCCGCCGTCTTCTTCTCGCTTTTCCAGCCATCTTGATGCTCCCTGCCGCCTTTCTTCCTTTCAATCTTGCTACGACGCCTCTGCTCATTGTGGGCAGCCTGGCATATAAATCCTTCTCAGCCTTGACGTTTCTGTCGCTCTTGAACATATCTTACTCAGGATCCAATTCGTCGATATTCCTACCAGACTCCAGCCTTACCTTGACTATTTGATTCCTCCTGCATCCATCCTATTCAGTTCATAGTTCGTTTATCTCGCAGATTGTTGGTCTCTTTAAAACATGTCTTTTCGAGGCGGCCAACGCGGACAAGGTCAGGGAGGACGCCCTTCACCACGCGGCAATGACCGTAATAGAGGCTCACGGGGCGATCGTGGCGGCCACTACGGGGGTCATAGCCACCATGGAGGCCAAGGTGGCGGCGGTCGTGGTGGTCGTGGCGGGGGTAAACCCCAAGCTCCGGTAGAAGTTTTCAAGTACGTTTTCCATTGATGCGCCTCTCTTGTCTCTGCCATGCTCACCAGATTTGAAGTTCCCCAGTACCAGCTGCACTCGACGGACCTTCCAAAGCCATCGAGGACCGATACGATGCGAAGATGCGTGAGCCGGGTCTTGACTCGCTCTCCCTAGACCGACAGTATCCCCTCCGTCCCGGATATGGAACTCGCGGGGACAGAGTGCTCCTCTGGGCGAATTATTTTGCGTTGACTGCCAAACCAAACGTGGACCTTTACCGCTATAAAATTGAGGTCAAAGCACCAGCGAAGACTCCCGAACCAAAAGGGAAAAAACTCAAGAGAATCATCGAGCTGCTTTTGGAAGACCATTTTCAGGAGTTTCGTGATCGTATTGCGACTGATTTTAAAGCAACTTTGATTTGTCGGGATTCCCTCAAATTCGACTCCAAAGTTTACGATATTCAATATCGCGCGGAAGGCGAGGATACGCCGCCTCCCAACCCAAAAGTTTATCCAGTCCGTGTCCTCTTTACCGGCACTCTTAGCACCGCGGACCTTTTGAAATATCTATCATCTGTGAATCTTAGTGAAGCATTTGGTGGCAAAGAGGAGCTTTTGCAGGCTTTGAACATTATCGTCGGTCATAACCCTAAGACAACATCCAATATGTTTAGTGTCGGTGCAAACCGCCATTATCCACTGGGAAATGCTGCAGAGAGATATAACCTTCAAGGCGGTCTCGAAGCATTCAGGGGCTATTTCGTTAGTGTTCGCCCGGCTACTGGCCGACTTTTGGTCAATGTTCAGGTCAAGCACATTGCTTGTTTTGCCGAAGTTCCGCTGGCTAGGCTCATTGAGATGTTAGGCGCCCGCGGGTACCAATTGCAGCGAACCTTGAAGGGTATACGGGTTCAACTATCACACCTTCGCCGAGTTAAAGGAAACCAGCGAATTCCAAGAGTCAAAACCATTATCGCCCTTGCATCTCCACAAGATGGCCGAGGTCTAGACCACCCGCCACGAGTTGCGAAGCCTGGGGCAGGGCCAAAAAATGTCCACTTTTACCTAAAAGGAACCCTACAAGCAGGGCCAGCAAAAGCTACACCTCAAGCCACAAAAGGCAAAGCTGGTAAAGCTGCACAAGGCGGAGATACTAAAGACCACGGTTATATCAGCGTCTACGACTACTTCAAGCGTATGCATAACGTCGGCGATATGAATGAAGCGATGCCTGTTGTCAATGTTGGAACGTCACAAAACCCAAGCTACCTTCCAGTGGAGGTCTGCCGTGTTGAACCTGGGCAAACTTCTAAATCTAAGCTAACCCCCAGGCAAACACGAAGCATGATTGACTTCGCGGTCCGAAAACCTGCGGCTAATGCAAAGTCCATTACCGAAAGAGGGACGCAGGTGATTGCGGCCGCCCCGAACACTTCACAGTTGTTGGTAAGGCTTTTGACTTTCTTTGCCCCCAACTCAAAAATCATCTGCAAATGTCTTCTTTTTTCGTGTACTAATGAGCGAAATAGTCCAATATGGGTCTCTCAATTAGTCCAAACTTGATCACCGTTGGTGGTCGGGTTTTGACGGGGCCTAATGTTCGGTATAAAGCAACTTCAGTCCAGCCCAAATTCGCAAGCTGGAATTTATCAGGCGTTCAATTTCCCCGTGGAGCCTCACTATCCCAGTGGACTTTCCTCTTTCTTCGCGGGCAACAGCAAAATGACAAAAACCCACGTTCAATCGCCGAAAGCTTCAGGGATGTTGCGCGAAAGCACGGAATGACGGTTAGTGAGCCACTAGCGCCCATTTGGCTTGACCACCCTTTCACTTCCAACGAATCCCCGGAGAGTTATGCGGCCAAAGTTGACCGTGCTTTCGACCAACTTCTGGCGAAACATCGTAACATTAGGTTTCTGTTGGTCATGCTGCCTTTTGAGGACTCAGCTATCTACAACAGAGTTAAATTTCGAGGAGATATTCAAAATGGAATTCACACGGTTTGTGTGGGTGACAGAACTGGTGGCATTCAGTCCTTAGCCAATATCGCCTTGAAGTTTAACTTGAAACTTGGTGGTGCAAATCATGTCCTTGACCCTCCGAAATTGGGACTTATTGGGGAAGGGAAGACCATGCTTGTTGGTATCGATGTCACACACCCTTCACCCGGCTCTTCATCGCAAGCTCCTAGCGTTGCGGCTATGGTTGCAAGCGTTGATAAAGATCTGGCACAATGGCCTGCATCAATCCGGTTACAACGTGAAGCAAAAGCCGAGATGGTCGATGAACTAGAAGAAATGCTTGAATCGCGACTTCAGCTTTGGAAGAAGTATAACAACGCTTTTCCCGAAAATATCATTGTTTATCGCGACGGAGTCTCTGAAGGGCAATACACGCGAGTTTTAGAAGAAGAGCTTCCTCGTTTGCGCAAAGCATGCGAACGCGTTTACCCGGCCACATTGACAAAGAACGGTCTACCACGAGTTTCCATTATCATTGTGGGGAAACGTCACCATACAAGGTTCTACCCGGTTACCACAAACCAAGCCGATAAAAATTCCAATACAGTCAACGGGACAGTCGTTGACCGAGGTGTTACCGAGGATCGCCACTGGGATTTCTACTTGCAAGCTCATTCAGCTCTTAAAGGCACTGCACGGCCCGCCCATTATTTTGTCATTCTAGATGAAATATTCCGGGCGCGGAAGAATGGACCCCCTACAGCAGACGTACTTGAAGATTTGACTCACAATTTGTGTTACTTGTTCGGCCGTGCGACCAAGGCTGTTAGTGTTTGTCCCCCCGCGTACTACGCTGATCTCGCTTGTGAACGTGCGAGACGTTACCTCAGCGGCTACTATGATGCAAGCCCTGCAGAGTCTATCGTGTCTGGGGA
Organism: Uncinocarpus reesii 1704; assembly: GCF_000003515.1. Classification (NCBI taxonomy): domain Eukaryota; kingdom Fungi; phylum Ascomycota; class Eurotiomycetes; order Onygenales; family Onygenaceae; genus Uncinocarpus; species Uncinocarpus reesii. The sequence continues at coordinate 6,573,899 of NW_003052500.1, read as the reverse complement.
AACCGGTCGAGGCCCAAGTGAGAATGAAATAAAAATCCACCCAAACCTTGAAAATTCGATGTTTTATATCTGAGTTCGAAGACCTCGATACTTATGATTTTGTCGTGCTTTAAGTGTATCTGCTTCCAAATTGCTTATCACGCAGAATATTATTTACATGTTTTATCAAGTGCAGCTTTTACCGTGGCATTTGTAGTATCCTCCAAGCTTTGTTTTCTCTCCGGGAGAAATGGGGCCGCTTTTCCTCTCAGAAAAAAGTGAACTCTTAGTTTAAATAGCCTTCCTGACATAACTCACTTAGATCCATTTCGAATACTATGGAGAAGTCCAACCAAAATTGCGCTTCCAAGAGATTGACTTGTAGCTTGACGACCCTGCCTTCGATTATCAAGGCCGATGAATTAGATCTCAAGAAGGGTTAAATTCGCTCCTTTGGTCCCCTTTGACACATTGGTATCAAACACCCATCACTTGTTCGATAGCGACGTTGTTATGCCAACCCAGCAAAGGCAAAATAAAAAGAGACAGAAGAGCCCTCTTCTAATGTTGACTACAGAGAAAGAGGCCAGCGTGTTCTCTCTATCTGACCTCGCCCACCACCCCTTTAGTCCCTAGCTTGCCCACCACACCCGCCTTTAGCCTGAAATGTCTCTCAATCAGATCCGGGCTCACACCTTCCCTATCCCTCATGGCAAGGACTTGCTGTATAGTAACCACGTCGAGGAACTGTCTGCCCTCATGGCTTCGTTTTCCGAAGGATTCGAGCTCCTGCTCGGCGAATCTAGCGAGGTTAGAGCGGGCAGAGAGGGTTTGGATTGCGGGGCTGGGAGGCGGTGGAGACGAGGTGGAGGAGGAAGATGAAGATGAAGACGGCGTCACGTTTTGGCGGTTGAATGTGCTGGAGTGGGAAAAGGTTGGGTTAGGGATGACGGGGCCTATGGAGCGGAGGGAGGCGGCGAAATGGGGATCGCGGGCGTCGAGGTCGATGGCTGGGGGAGGGGGGTGGGTATGTTAGTATTTTCTTGTTTGGTCTGGCATTTTTCGAACGAAACGGGTTTTGGGCGGGGCAAGGGTTACCTTGGGATTTTGTCTGGCTTGGTTTCTCGTTGGAGTGGTAGATTGGGCCCTGTGTTTTCTGGGGTGCTGCTGCTGCTGGTGGCTGCTGCGCGTGCGGTTTGGTGGTGGTTGTGGAGGGGGAAGGCTGCTTGGGGTATTGTCGTCGACTGGCTGCTGAGGCTGCAGCCCGGGCAGGTTTGGATGCCGAAGCGCCCATGTTGCCTGAGTCTCTCACCCGCCAGGAGAAGAGGGCATTGCGATTCCAAGTCACGGTTAATGACGATGCTTGCGGCCAAGGTTTTCCGCTGCTATTGCGCAGACTGTGATTGGCTCGGGAGCTCGGAGAGCTACTACGGGGCACCAATAACACTACTGTGCATTTCGCTGGTCGATATGATGGAAACCTGGATTTCTGAGCAAACAAAGAATAATCCCTATTGTCCCTACAAAATCGAGTTTAACCTTTTTGACACCAACTCCATGCCTATAACTAGCCGTGAGAATAAACAGATAATTTACATCATCTCCGATCTAGGAGACGCACACCACCATGGTCTCAACAATATGCTGGTGTCCAACCTACCGAAGTCCTGCAAATCGTCGTTCCTGAACCTCACCTAAGGCACGGCTGCCACTGACAACAGTCACCGCGCCTAGCGCCAGGAAGACAGGAAGAGTCTGGAAAAGATTCCAGGAAGTGTAATACATGAAAAAAACGGCTTCCAACCCAAATATCGACGCGACGAAAATAGAATGGGATATCGGGGAGGATTTCAGCGCAGCCGGGAGCTGATGGAGATTCGCACCAAGATACAGCCACTAAACTCTGAATCAGCTGGAGTCTCCTGCGCTTAAATGCCCTCTACTTACCAAACCTGCCAACACCGGGAGAGCCGCAAGTACAGCAACAACGAATGCCAACGATATAATAATCGGAGGGCTTTTGGGGTCTGATTTGAAGATATGGTGGATCTCATCGAGCTTGCCGTATCTGAGGGTTTCGACACGCGGGAGAGGCTCGTCCGGGTTTCGCTTAATGGAGAGCCGGAATGCCGGGCTATCATAGCCCAGGGCAGAGCCAAAAGAAGCTATTACGATATTCGCATCGAGAGGTTTCTCTGACTTTAGTAGTTGGATAGGTAGATCTTTGTGCGTCTAGAGAGCAGGATTTAGTCACTGTTGACGGGGTTCGCAGACTAATAGAGCGCTGACCAGTTCCAATCTAGCTTTTCCATTGTCCTTGATCGCCAACGGATAAGAAATGTCCAAGCCCGATTCAGCATCTTTAAGCAAAAGGAACGCCTGATGCGGTTTCTTTGGGGCGCGGCCTTCTTGCGCGGTGAGGAGGAGCTTCAACGTGTCCGCTTGTCCGAGCGGGATTGGTTTCGAAAGTGGCTTCTTATCTAGTAATCTGGACAATACAGTCAGCATAATTCTGCTTCCCCCTCGAATGTGGGTTTCGAACTTCTCTTTCAATCCTCCACCGACCCCAGCGCCCTTTTGCTGAATTGACAGCGTGGCGTCACCGAAGCCCCAACTGGCGGCTGCTAAAGACGGCTGGACGCCGGCGAGCGCCAAAAGGCCGAATTGGATCACCGCGGTAAGGTACATTCTCTCAACAGACTGGTAACGAACGTGCAAACTTCGGGTATGTTTTGATGCGATGGGCAGCTGCTGGTCTCCACGTTCCGCTCCCAAGCTTCTATATTCGGCTTATGTAACTTATCAGCGAGGTGCTTTTAGTTTCAACTACGGAGTACTAAAAATAGCTTGATTGTGGAAAAGGGGAATTCCAGAGTTATCATCATCGCGAACTATTCATTCAGCAATACGGAGTATAGACATGTACGGTCCGCGACTGCCTTCGTTTATCTCGTCCTTTTTCTAGGCTCCTTGCAAAGCCCTGGATTTCTATCGACCGCTTGGAAAACTTGATCTGCATGAACTGCTAATTGTTACTTAGTGTAGCCAGGAGTCTCCCACCCCTAACTAAAGCACTTCTGCTAGCTCATAGATCATGGAGATATAGGCTGGACAAAGCTCACTGGTGCCGGAGGCGGTGGGTGTGCAAGTACATTCTTCCGGCCGGACGTCAGCGAGGAAGCTCCGAAAGAGTTCGAACAGAAGTTCAAGGATTTTCGAGATAAAGGACGATTTTAGGTACTGACGAAGAGAAGGGCGAAGAGTTGAACCAAGAGAGGTTCGAGAACGCTGTCGATCGTATAGCAGCTCGAGATGCTCGCGGCTCGCTCAGCCATTATCCTTCGTAGTAGTAGATTGGAATAGAAGGTCATTGATCTCAGGGACCGGTACATTTGAGGCGCTATCCAGGAAAAAGAAAGGTATGCCTTTCATATGCTCCAGGCAGCTGTTCTGTACAGCTCAAGTCACTGTCTTCTCTCGGTCTTTGACAGCTCTTTCAAGGCCATAGCCACTAGGGCTGTCACCTCATTTATCAATGTTGGCACTTCTATCACAATCCTTGTGTTGAAGTATGGCCATATTTTGACGGCTCTCTGCCATACCACCCCAGCAGTTGAGCAGCCTACCCAAATATGTGAAATCCATATTGTGTACTCCGTAATGGGCACTCTCATCCCCTAGGCTCTGTCCATGTGAGCCTTGATCCAGTGATCACCTTCCCATGTAGCAACATCCACAACAGGTTGCTAGCCTTAGGGATCCTCAGTGTATCCCTTAGTGCCTTCCACAGTTGCAGGGCTTGGACCTTGACTCCTCTCTTCTGTCAGTATGCTTCAATCAAGTCTGTGGTCTTATCTGAGTCTCACAGCTTGGCCGCCATCAACCCCTTACATAGTCATGTATGTGGTGCCTCCCCCAGTCAGTCCCAGCAAAACCACACGTAGTCAGTCAGCGTCTTGGTTCTCACCCAGTCTCCTTGTTCCTGCAGGTCTGGCAACCATTCCTCTGGGAGCTGCTGAATGAGCTGGTGTATGGCCTTCACTTGACTTGCTTGTCGGGCTGTTAGGATGCCATAGTTCCTCAAATGATTTTTTCCTATTATTCGCCGCGCGACCCATTCCTTACAAACCTCGTGCCATGTGCTGAGCTGCTGATATAAGCACTCCTCCCTCAACGACTGCCATCCCAGGCACTCGACGGGCAGCCGTTGAAGAGGGTGGAGGATGATTAGCCGGTGTGGTGTGGACCCCTGATGCCGACTCCAGATGCGGAATGGCGCGGACTGCACTTCCGGTGGCGTTCTGCCGGGGGAGGTGCCTCCCTGATACTTCACGATGCTTGCTGATTCGCGCGGGCAACCAAGTACCAGTACCTAGGTCAAGTCATGGGGGGGCTTTGGCTTAGCTTGCCAAGCTTTCGTGATCCTGTCCCCGAAGGTTTCATCACCCGCTAACCCCAAACGGGCACTGACTAATGCAGGCGTCAAAGTACCAGTACTTTCGCCTCGTCTGAGCTGCTGGACGACTACGGGAGAGATGTTGATTCACCGGGGCATGGGATCCGGCGCGGATATTGTCCTGTTGGCATCAGACATGTCGACTTGGCTTTGATACATGTGTGAATTTTCGAGGAAGCCGGCCGGGGGAAGCGAGCAGATCCGCCAGTCATTGTTCTTCGTCAGCTCAAATTGACGCGGTGGTTAGGTACCTCTACATGTGGAGCATGGTGGTCATGCAGTGACTCCCCAGCCCGCTGCCCATTATTACCTTTGCATCCTCAGATGTCAGTCCCGTCATGACCTTCTCTCACCTACACTCTTATCGTCCCTTCTACTACGCCTTTCGTCCCCCAACAAACATATTTCTGTTGTTTGTCTCTTCATATATATATTATTTACCTCCTATTTGGCACTTATTTTGATACTTTGAATCTTTCTAACCTGTCTTCCATCGTGGACTTCCGGCTTATCATCCTCGCTATCTCTTGTATCGTATTGTATCCCGAATACATCATCGCCGTACCTTGCGGGCCCAGCATCACTCTATCCAACTCAGTCTCCTGGTATGTCTAAAGAGCTCCTATACCTGAAAACAATTCTGAATATGTTTTTACTATCTCACATCACTTTTTGGTTTATTTTCTGTATTGTTCCCTTATCGTATGCCGTTGACTCGCTCCGTTTCCGGACCAGCTTGGGCAGAGGAAGCTTAGATTAACACTTGGGAAGGCACGTTGTTTGCTATGATCATTTGCTAACCTATTTGCTCTGATCAGGAACAGTGTGCACCTTTACTATCTTGCGTCAGAAGCCTTACAGCCGCGTTATTGCTGTCATTTACTCTTGCTGCTATCCACGAGCGAATTCATCCCAACATCGCCCATTCTGAGCTAGAATTATTCGCTTGCCCCTAATGGGCCCGTGCTACGGGGTATTAGGACTACTATCGCTGCTGAAGGCATAACGAGGGCTGTTTAGGTTTACAAACCAACACGCTTCCGGGACTCTGATCATGGCTACACTTCAATCACCTAAGATGGGATCGAGACAGGCAAGGGGGGATGGAGAGTCAAGAGATATGATCCTTGGAAAATATATCAAGATTGAGGAGATCGGCCGTGGTAGTTTCGCGACTGTCTACCAAGGTATCCATAATGTGAGCTGCCTCTTCCATTAGGTTTCCTTGCCCCCATTTCTCAAGAAGGCTCTGTGGCCAATGGGCGCTGGATAAGCCTGCACTGGACATCGATGCCACCTTATTATCAGCAAAATGCTTGAACTTGTTTGCTGACAAGCATGTGTTAGAAATATCGGTCTTGTGTGGCCATCAAGGCGGTGAACATAGGCAATCTCAACCAGAAACTTAGAGAAAACTTGAAGTTGGAGATCGATATCTTAAAGGGCCTTCAGCACCCTCACATAGTGGCTCTCATTGACTGCGACGAAGCGTCGACTTCATGTATCCACCTAATTATGGAATTTTGCGCCCTCGGCGACCTCTCCCTCTTCATCCGCAAGCGCGATACATTGGGTAGGCACGAACTCACGCGGGATATGATAGCAAAATACCCCAACCCTCCCACCGGTGGCTTGAATGAAGTCGTTGTTCGCCATTTTCTCAAACAACTTGCCAGTGCCTTGCAGTTCCTACGCTCCCGGGATCTAATCCATCGTGACTTAAAGCCCCAGAATTTGCTGCTTAATCCGCCCCCGAGCTCGTATGCCAAGGGTCTTCTTAAGATAGTTCCATACAAGACTAGAGATGACTCTTACACACCGGTGGCAGGAATCGAGTCGTTACCAATGCTCAAGATCGCCGACTTTGGGTTCGCACGGTCATTACCGGCTACCTCGCTCGCAGAAACTCTCTGTGGCTCGCCTCTTTATATGGCCCCAGAGATTTTGAGGTACGAAAAGTACGATGCAAAAGCCGACCTCTGGTCCGTTGGCACTGTCTTGTTTGAACTGGTAGTTGGAAGATCACCATTTAGGGCTGGCAATCATGTCGACCTGCTCCGAAAAATTGAACAGGGCGAAGACAATGTCAGGTTCCCAGCTCAAATCGAAGTGTCAGCTCCGTTAAAGAAATTGATTCGAAGTCTTCTTAAACGGAACCCGGTGGAACGAGTCAGTTTCAGGGACTTTTTTGAGTCGTCTATCATCAAAGGAGACATCCCAGGCCTAGTTGAGGAAGATCTGCTAGCCCAGAAAGAGCGAGATTCCCGTGTGGCCCTACAGACTGCACAACGAGATGCTTTGCCCTCTCGTTCTCAAAGTGATGGGAGGCTAGATGATCGTTCACCCGCTAAACCTCGACCGCCCTCAGGAAATTTTGGTCGTTTATCTACAAGCCCATCTTTACGTCGCGCTGGGAGCCGAGAAAAGCTCGATCTACAACGTGTAGCGGTTACAGCTCGAAAGGGGAGTGTGCCTTCTGTTCCTGGTTCTCCTAACCGGGAAGAACTCCGTGATTTCAATGCAAAGGCAGGGAATGCGGAGCTTCCAGAACGACCTACTCTATCAAAAGGCAGAGATATGAAAAGAAGAGGCCTATCTGAGCCGCAGTTTGATGACAATACTGTCTCTGAAAGGGATCGGGCCGCGCAGGATGTGGCGTTCGAGCGCGACTACGTTGTGGTAGAGAAAAGAGCGGTGGAGGTCAATGCCTTTGCTGATGAACTAGCTGCAAGCCCCCGTTTCCAACAACAACATCAACAGGCGATAACAAAACAAACTGGAGCTATTGTTCGCCGTGCAACTACCACCGCCACCCCTCAGTCATCCACCCCTCCTCGTGATGCTGTGTCCCGGGGAGTGGTTGGTGCTTACAACAGGCAGCGCTCGGGGTCTTCGCACCAACGTCACAATTCGTATGATCGAAGATATGGGCCGAGTCCGACGTCCGCAACGTCGGCCATTTCCAAAGCACTCAATATGGCTAGTGGACGGCTTTTTGGTGTCAGCTTTTCTCCTCCCTTAGCTTTAACCAAAGCTGGAAGATCGCCTCCTTTAGGATATAATGCGTTTCCTGCGTATCCGCTTGCTCAGGGTAGCCTTGTCGTTGTTGGGGATGGAGCTAAAGTTCAGCCTCCACTGGACGAGGATACCAAAGTCTTGCATATAATTGAGGAAATCGCAACCCGTAGCGATGTCGTCTATGGATTTGCCGAAGTGAAATATAAACAGCTGGCTCCTCTAACTCCTTCTATGCAAGCCGACACTGCCATCAAACCCGTGATCAATCCCGAAACGGCGGAAATAGCTGGATCTAGCGATACTGGGCTGACGGTTGATGCCACGTTCACATTGTCAGAAGAAGCTCTTGTGCTTTATGTGAAAGCCCTCTCATTACTGGCTAAATCAATGGATATTGCCGGAGCATGGTGGGCCCGTAAAAATCGCGGGGAGACTATTGCAACTCTACCAAGCGTAAATGTCGGACACCGGGTGAATAATGTAGTGCAATGGGTCCGAAACCGCTTCAACGAAGTACTTCAAAAGGCTGAATATTCACGACTCAGGTTATTAGATGCCCAGAGACAGATCCCCGCTAACCACGCGTATCAAGTCGGCCATGTTGGGCGTATGTCTGTGGGAGGCCTTGCTCATTCCTCAGACCAAGTTATCATCAGCTCTGGGATCACGGCGGAGAGATTGATGTATGATAGGGCCCTTGAGATGTCCAGGACAGCTGCAATTAATGAACTTACCGGTGAAGACCTTCCTGGTTGTGAGATCGCGTACATGACCGCGATACGGATGCTAGAGGCTGTCCTGGAAAGCGACGAGCTTCCTCAATTAAGCAGTGATCGCTCGAGTGAGGCTACAAATACGATGTCCAGTGAAGAAATCGGGGAGATCAATGGTATACAAGGTGAAGACCGGGAGGTCGTGACTAAGTGTATGTTTTTGCGCTCCTTTAATGAATGGCGTAGTAAAGTACTAACTTTTTGAAAGTGGTTTCCAGTATACGTGTTCGACTTACAGCCTTGAAAAAGAAAATTGCGCTGATGACCAAGAGAACATCGGCTCCTCCTATCGTGTCACCTCCAAAACACCAGCCCTGCCAATCCCCCGTTGTGTCTCAAGATTCGTCCAGGTAGACGTCTTCTGTCCAATTATATCAACTTCTCTACGCGAGGTTTCCTAGAGACTGCAACGAGACAATTGGGCAATCTAGATGTCTAAACACTTGGGGTCCTGCCTCGTATCCCATATCGAGCGAAGCTTGTGCTACACAGAGTAACTATACTATGTGAATATGCCAATGCCTGCTTCCAGTTCTGCCTAGGTTTCGACACTTCTTCCCCACATACCATCCAAACCTTTCAAGGGGCAACTCGAGAAACCCAGTTGAAATGAGTTGAAATTCGGGAATGGCCATCTAGCTATTGACGAGCTAACTTACCATCCGTTTTGCTTCTAATTTTGTTTTACTCCTCACGTTTATTTGCACCGTATCACTGGTGATCTCTTCCTCTTCGTCTCTTATAGATTCAAAGTGACCGCCGTATTTCGACCAGCTGTTGAAATAGCACTATTTCTATATCTACCGCTGTCGGTTGTCGACTGTTACCTCTTTTCTAACAGGAAGATCGTGCTACCTTTACTCTAGCTTGCATGGCGTCTGGTGCCTTTCATTGGTATTATGGAAAACCGGCTAAACAGGGCACGGGAGAATATGCTTTACATTTTGCCGTTTTTTATACTGGGAGTTTGACAAATAGGCAATTACGGAGTTAATGTCGAGAGATGGGAAGAAGAATGTGAAAAACTCGAATTTCCCCGTCTACACTCCATTCCCTCTTTCCTGATGCCGTCATTTTTTTTTCTCTGACGCCCCGGCGTTTGATTCTTAATTTCCTTTCTGTTTTATATCAATGATCTTCCCCATCTTGAAACTCGGCGAGATGACTTGTTTTGGTACTTGGGGGTGCGGTTGAGTTTTGAGGTTCTCAATTGGAGTCAGAGATTGCGACAGACAGTATGGACTTGGGTGGCTGGCGGCTCTCGTTGCCGCTGCTGATGATATTTATGCTATGAGGGATGTGGATTTGTGGATTTACTCTTTGCTATGGAGGATTTGGAGTCTGCCTTATTATTCAAGGTATCATTCATTCAATATTATACTACTTTCGCGATTTTGCCATGTATGGCTTATTTTTTGGGCTCTGTGAAAGTGCCTGCAATAATCTATCAAGTGTTCGCAGGTCTCTGGTTCTTTCTCCCTTGAACTTGGTATCGAATACGGCAACTCCAACCCCTACAACACTTCATGTGTGCCGGTGACTATCGCGAAACATTCAAAAACTGCAGCCCTGGGAATCCGTTTTTCCCCCCGGATTGCCATTCAAAGGCTATCTCTGAACTTCCAGATGGCCAATATGCAGAACAATGAGCTTGATATCTTGTCATTTGGCAACGGTAGTGACCTATCAACGCTGGTTTCGTCCGAATATGCATCCCATCGGACTGAAAAGAGCAAGCTGTCCCACGAATTAAATCCCGATAATTTGGACAAGCTAGGTAGGTGCAGTGGTTTTGATTCTCATCAGGTCCCGAGCTTTGTTTTACTAACCGATATTTCATAGATACGACAAGATCATGCGTATCTGATAATATCCCAGAAGATCGAAGGCAGATCGGAGTATTCACGGCTACCTTCTTGGTTTTCAACAGGATAATAGGCACCGGAATATTCGCGACACCAAGCACCATTCTAGCGTTGACGGGAAGCGTCGGAATGTCGTTGACCGTTTGGTTCGTAGGGATGATCATCGCGATGGCGGGTACGGCTGTATATCTGGAGTTTGGGACCGCTATTCCGGTGTAAGTAGAAGATTGCCCTTTCAGCCGTTTTGGTGATATGAAAATTGACGTGACGCTGGTAGGAATGGTGGTGAAAAGAACTATCTAGAATATGTGTATACTAGACCAAAATTCCTAGTGACAGCCATATACGCTTCGTACGCCTTGCTCCTAGGTTGGGCTGCAGGAAATAGCGTTATATTTGGCGAATATCTACTCCACGCTTTTGGGGTAGGTGTCAATCGATGGAATCAGCGCGGCATTGGGTTGGTTTGCATCACTGCCGCGTTTTTGATCCATGCTACGGCGGTGAAATGGGGGCTCCGGATTCAAAACGCGTTGGGTGTTTTGAAGCTAGTTGTTATCCTTATTATCGCGATTGGAGGTTTGTTGGCGTGTGCTGGATTCGTGAATATCGAGCCTCGCAACTTCGAACATCCCTGGGGCGATAGGCCACCCACGCCATATGGCCTCGTTATGGCCCTGTATAACGTGATCTGGTCGTATGTTGGCTATTCGAATGCAAACTATGTATGTTGCGCACTTCGTTTCTATGGTTTAGGTATTAACGGTGTTTTCTAGTGCTTAAGTGAGACTCACAATCCGATCCGAACCCTGAAAATAGCAGCACCTGTAGGTGTGACCATGGTTGGGGTTTTGTATTTCCTTGTGAATATCGCATATTTCGCTGCCGTTCCAAGGGAGGAGATGCTCGAGTCTGGGAGAACGCTCGCTGCGTCCTTTTTTCGAAACGTCTTCGGTGTTAAAGCAGAACGAGCCCTATCTACTTTCGTCGCCTTCTGTGCCTTTGGAAATGTATTGGCCGTTTTGTTCTCCCAAGGTCGAAGTAGGTCTTTATATAGGAACTGTGAGTGGTGATGCGATCTAACGTTGTTGCAGTTGTTCAAGCGCTCGGACGAGAAGGGGTTTTACCATTCTCGTGGTTCTGGGCGAGCAACAGGCCATTCAACTCCCCTGCAGCTGGGCTGTTCGAGCACTATCTCATCTCTGTGGTAGTTATGTTGGCACCGCCTCCAGGGGATGCTTACAACTTTCTATTGAAGTGGGTTCACCCGCCTGCATTTCACTGCTTAAGGCTAACAGTTAGCAATTGACAGTCTCATTGGATACCCTCTTTCTATTGTAAACGCACTGGTTTCTGCGGGACTCATTCATATCTACCTTCGCCCTGCCCGTTATCCGACATGGTCTCCTGCTATTCGCGCTACCTTGCCTGTCGTCGCTTTCTTCTTCATTTCCAACGTATACCTGGCCGTGGCACCGTTTGTTCCCCCGCCAAAGGTGGACAATGTTTATGAGCATCTGCCGTATTATATTCACTGTCTCGCAGGCTTGGCGATATTTGCGCTTGGTGCTTTATATTGGATCATGTGGGCCAAAGTTCTTCCATGGATGGGAGAGTATCGACTTGACGAAAGATTGACTGTTGGGCGTGACAGTTGGACGCGAAAAATAGTTCAACGAGTCTCAACGGCTCCGGAGTTGGGAGATCAAGGGAATAATGATGAAAATATGTGGCATGGGTGAATAAGTGGTTAACTGCGTAATCATCGATTTAGATCATTTTGGGCGCTAGGATTGAACAAATTGGCTTAAAAGATGGACAAGTACGGAGTATAGAAATATGAAAAACGAATAAGTTCGAGAAAAATTTATAATACAGCCACAACGTAATAATAGAAAAATGTTCCAGGCTCCTATGGGGAACAGTCCTTGATCAAAGCCGATTGATCCCCTCAAACTTGCTGGTAGACTTTATCTGGCAGGAAATAACTAGCGAACTTGTACTCCACTAGCTATGGAAGAAAGACAAAGTAGGGTAGACATAAGTTCATGGTATCCTGCTGTCAACGTCTTATTTCTCGATATCCAAAATCTTCACAAGAATCTTTAAAAGTATCATAAGTCAAGAGCCGTGCTTGGAACACACAAGAACAGCTTTGATTCAGAAGACGAATCTTTCCTGTTTAATGGCTTCCGTTACACACAGAAGACGGACTGGAATTGTTCGCTTCGAACTTGACAAGGCATAGAGAGCATGCGAGCCGATGTCATGGTCACTTGCATCAAGCCGCCTGGCTTTCCCTGGCACGTCATTTGTCAAACCGGTTTCTAGACTCCAACCTTTATGGCTGATCGACTTGGGAGGTAGACGAGGATCGAGGCCAGGTGGAGGTCTGAACGAAAAGATATGACGGCATCTATGGGTGTGCCTGCGGCGTTGGCGTGCAGAGGTGGTTGACTGGGGGTAGACACTCAGATGGAACCGACTCCTGGATATAATCAGCTCACATGGATTTGAGCGAATCCTGCGCTGAGCTTTGTGATTTTTTTCCTCAAGGAGTCGGTTTTATGATCCAACATGTTGCGTCAGGTGTTGCTTTGCAACGAGCAAGCCAGGCGCTGGAACACTCAGTGCTGGATGCCTGGGCTGGGATCGAGCTCGTTCAATCATCTCAGTTTCGAGTTTAGGGACCCCTGATGGAGCCCACACTCTACCGATTCGATACAAGCAAGATGAAGGAAGACACGGTCAAAAACGGTGGCCCATCTTCCTCTGGAGAGAAGAAAGAAAGAAAGAAGAGGGAGAAAAAAGAGGAGGCCCTTTTTGTGTCGTGGCCTCGGCTAGCAGCTGAGTCATCCAAAGTTTGGTGGGTGGCTGTGATTGGTCCAAATAGTGCTCAATTACATAAGCAGCTGGAAGCTTGTGAAAAGCTGATGAGTTGCCGCATTCGGCAATGCAGATGCAAACGGGAAGGCGAAAGCGGCAGACAAACAAACAACCGCATTGTAATTGAGAGCCCATTGATTGCATTCAGCTCTTCTCGGCTGCTGTGTGTGCTGTCGCTGCGACAAGCCCGCTGACCGCCGTCATCAGCGAGGTGCTTTGTAGCTTTAGGTTTGCCTGCTCGCTGGGAGACTTGGGTTGGGGTGTGTTGGTGCAGTCGAAGGGTCGAAAACGGGATCCTTATTTGCGGGCCATCGTGCGAATTAACTCTGTGGGTGACGCGGTTGTTGGCGGGACATTTCCAACTAGCGGTGTCCGTCATCGACTCCTGGTGATCAGATGTTACCCCTCCACCGCAGACATGTTCACTCGGTCGTGAATATAGTCAAGCAACGCCCGCCCCGTTCAACTCGACTTGTTACGCCGTATCGATTCTCCTCCTCTGCTACTCGATCTGCCTTAGGCAATCCAGGCAATTTCAGATACCTTTCTTCCTGTTTTGGCACCAGAACGACTTCTAAACAGCCCAGCTTACCCCACCTTCGAGCTATTCCGCGTGCCTCGCTTCTTGGTCCTCGCCAGTTCAAGAGATATTGCTCGTGTCGAAAAATGTGTCACGCAATGGGGGACGAAGCTGCCGGAGGGGCTGCCTCCATCGCGGCCAATCGTGAGATTTTGCCTGCCAACGTCAAGCCGGTCCATTACGATTTGACTCTAGAGCCCGACCTTGAGAAATTCACTTACGAAGGAACAGTGGTCATAGAGTACGCTGGCCCCTTTTCTTTTGCTTTGGGCTGGCCTCTTCTATTTTATTGGCAATGTGAACGCTGGCTGATATTAATATGACCCATAGTCTTGATATCGTCGAGGACAGCACGTCTATTACCCTCAACTCTGTGGACCTTGACATTCATTCGACCACAATCATCCCGGAGAATGGAAGCGAGTTTAAAGCGTCTTCCATCTCGTTGGATAGCGATAAGCAGACCGCTACCGTCAAACTTGACCAGACAATGCGTGCCGGATCCAAAATCAAGATGACGCAAAAGTTCTCCGGGAAACTGACTGACCACATGGCTGGTTTCTATCGATGTTCGTACAAGGATGCCGCAGGCAATACGAAATATATTGCTTCCACGCAAATGGAGCCCACGGATGCTCGACGGGCTTTCCCGTGTTTTGATGAGCCGGCGCTGAAAGCACACTTCACTGTTACGCTCGTTGCGGAGAAGAACCTAACTTGCCTAAGCAACATGGACGTCGCTCACGAGAAAGAGGTTTTGAACGCCGATGGCAAATCGAAGCAGTCTGTGACATTTTCCAAGTCACCGCTCATGTCGACCTACCTGCTAGCTTTCATCGTGGGTGAACTCAAATACATTGAAACCAAGGCCTTTAGGGTACCTATCCGTGTTTATGCAACTCCCGATCAAGACATTGAACATGGCAGATTCTCGCTAGATCTAGCTGCGAGAACATTGGATTTCTACGAGAAAGCTTTCGATAGTGAATTCCCACTTCCCAAAATGGACATGGTCGCGGTCCCAGACTTTGCAGCTGGTGCAATGGAGAACTGGGGTCTGATAACCTACCGAATTGTGGATGTGCTGTATGACCAGAAGACTGCCGGTGCCGCAACCAAGGAAAGAATTGCTGAGACTGTCCAACACGAGCTTGCTCACCAATGGTTTGGGAATTTGGTGACCATGGATTTCTGGGACGGTTTATGGCTCAATGAAGGGTTTGCCACATGGATGTCTTGGTATTCTTGCAACAAGTTCTATCCTGAATGGAAAGTATGGCAGAGTTATGTTGTGAACGATCTTCAACAGGCTCTATCACTTGACGCCCTGAGAAGCAGCCATCCAATCGAGGTTCCTGTGAAACGAGCAGATGAAATTAACCAGATCTTTGATGCTATTTCTTACTCCAAGGGATCTGCGGTTTTGCGTATGGTTTCAATGTATATGGGCGAAGAGAAATTTCTGGAAGGCATTCGGCTGTATCTTAAGAGACATGCATATGGGAACACAACCACGTCTGATCTGTGGGCAGCATTGAGCCAGGTGAGCGGAAAGCCCATTGAGGCCGTGATGGAGGTTTGGACAAAGAAGGTTGGATACCCCGTCGTTACTGTGCAAGAAAAGCCAGACCAGAAGGTTATTTCCATTAAACAAAACCGCTTCCTTCGCACTGGGGATGTGAAACCGGAAGAGGATACGACAGTTTACCCTGTTGTTCTACGATTGAAGAGCAAAAAGGACGTAGACGAAACTGTCATGTTAACCGACCGCGAGCAAGACCTCAAATTGCCAGAATTGGACTTCTTCAAGCTCAATGCCGATCACTCAAGCCTTTTCAGGACCCGCTACAGTCCCGAGCGGCTTGAGAAATTGGGCAGAGATGCCAAAGCAGGCCTCTTAAGCGTTGAGGATCGGGCCGGAATGATTGCTGATGCAGGTGTTTTGGCCGCGTCCGGGTACCAAAAGACTTCGGGAAGTCTTTCTTTACTTCAAGGATTCGATAATGAGCCGGAATTTGTGGTGTGGAACGAGATCCTAGGAAGACTGGGTGCTGTTCGCAGTGCGTGGATTTTTGAGGATGTCCAAGTTAGAGACGCACTGAAAACGTTACAGCGTAAACTCACCAGTTCGAAATCTCATGAACTTGGCTGGGAGTTCTCTGAGAACGATGGACACGTTCTGCAGCAATTCAAGGCTTTGATGTTTGGATCAGCGGGGGCCGCTGGAGACCAAAAGGTTCTTGAAGCCGTGAAGGATATGTTTAGCCGTTTTTCGTCTGGCGACTACTCGGCTATCCACCCTAACCTCCGTGGGAGCGTGTTTGACCTTGTACTCCGCAACGGCGGAGAGAAGGAGTACAATGTTATTCTTGATCGATACCGAAATGCCCCAACATCGGCCGAGAAGAATACCGCACTTCGCTCCCTGGGAAGTGCGCAGCAGCCGGAATTGGTCCAGAGAACCCTTGACCTGTCGCTTTCGGACGAAGTGAAGGCACAGGATATCTACATGCCACTGGCTGGGCTCCGGGTGCACCCCACGAGTATCATTGCGCGATGGGAATGGCTGAAGAATAATTGGGAAGCCGTGGTCAAGCGATTGCCGCCTGCGTTCTCCATGCTGGGTACTGTCGTGCAGCTCTGCACCGCAAGCCTGTCAACCGAGGAGCAACTGAAAGACGTGCAGGAGTTTTTCAAAGACAAGGACCAGAAGGTTAGTGTGATTTCTTCTTGTGCTTTCATTTGCAGACAACGCTTCATAAATCTAGGTCTCTAACAACGATAAATAGGGTTTCGACCGCTCGTTGGAGCAGAGTTTGGACTCCATTCGGGCAAAGGCTGGTTGGCTCCGGCGCGATAGGGACGATGTTAAGTCGTGGCTCGAGTCTCACGGATATCTTGGAGAATCAAAGCTCTAGGAAGTGGACTCGTGGAAGTTTGTGGGATAGACACTGGGTTTACTGTATCTGATGCCGTGTACAGTTCGTGCATTGCATAGGGCCAAAAGGACAGAGAAATGGCGGCAGGCGGTTATTTGATTGGAGATTTACTCCGTAACTAGCTCTAAGGACAGAAATAATACTAGACCTTTCAACTCTATCTCGAGGCTGGCTACACACACACACACACACACACACACATCTAAAGACTAAAGCGAGCATGTGCAAATTGACCCTGACTATTACGTAACCCTCCTCTGCACGTGGCCGCCACAGCCAAGTGCCGGCCAGCCAATCAGAGGGCAACGTGGCTGGAACGAGTGGCCGGCAGTTGTTCTTCCGGCTCTCACGCTCATCGCGACATCTGGCGGGTTGTTTGACAGACGGGATCAGATGGCCTCTCGCTTCGGGTCTCGCTCTCCGTTTCTGCGTTACTTGCAGCTGGTTTTTGGATTCCATTCACTTTGTGTAACTTGCTGATGCCCTTCGTTGCTTTCATTCGCGTTTTGGTTGCTGCCGTGAGCTGGACTCGGTGATATATCTTCACTTGCTCTTCCATTTCTTTTCCTTTTTGATGATGCCCACGATCGTTGTTGAACGCTCCTTGCCAACTACATTCATTTCAACTCTTTGCTGTGTGGTTGTGGAGAGGTGCGAGATTTGAGACTTGATACGGGGGACCCAAAGCCTGGACTTTATTCTCACAATGGCGCATGCTGGTGACCGGACGGCCTTGCTGTCATATCAGGACGATGAGGAGTCGGTTGGAACCACCCCTGCTCAAGTTGAAGCGCCAGTCGAGCGCAATCATCCAACTAAAAGGCAATTCTTCTCAAAGTACGGTAGCAGGGAGTCCTTGATCACTCTCTTGAAGTTGAATGTCGTTACTATTCTGACTACTATCATGCTGATTGTGATCTTTGGTGGGCTCTTGATGCCGTTGTATGATCTCTTTCTTTTCTATCCCATGCTTGGAAGTTGTGCTGATTGCTAGCTCGCAGCGTCTCGCGACAAGTACTCAACAGACGAGGGCTTGTTTGCAACACCATTGAGCTTGGCTACCAATGCAACCAGGAGTACGCGCATCTCTGGGGCCAATACTCCCCCTATTCTTCCTTGAAATCCAAGTCTACTATTTCTCCGGATGTGCCTCCTGGCTGCACCATCACCTTTGCCCAAGTGCTGTCGCGACACGGAGCAAGGCACCCAACTGCGGCAAAGACCAAGATCTATGCAGAGCTCATTGACCGTATTCAGAAAACTTCCAAGTCCTACAAGGGTGATTTCAAGTTTCTTGAAACGTTTCGATACCCATTGAAAAGCGACGAAATGACGGAATTCGGGGATACTCAATTGTTCAACTCCGGGGTTAAATTTTACCGGCGATATCAAAACCTGGCCAAGGGGATCAAGCCTTTTATTCGAGCTTCCGGATCACCCAGGGTCGTCAAGTCAGCGGAGAAATTTATCGAAGGATTTCATCGATCCACTGTCCTCGATCCTGAGGGAGCTGGAAAGGGGACTCCCCCTGTGGTCGGGGTGGTTATCCCCGAGGGGCCATCCAGCAACAATACCCTCGATCATTCTATATGCGAGACTTTTGAAAAGGATAAATCCGGTAAAAACATGCAAACGATATTCCTCAAGAAATTTGCTCCCGGGACCCTCCAGCGCGTGAAATCTCAACTTCCAATGGCAAATATCACCATCGACGACATCCCTTACCTCATGGATCTATGCTCATTCCATACCGTTGCATTAACTCCGGACGCGAGCACAATATCCCCATTTTGCCGCCTGTTTTCCTCTGGCGAATGGATTGATTACGACTACTACCAGTCGCTGGGCAAGTACTACCACTACGGGCCGGGAAATACTCTAGGACGCGAGCAAGGAATCGGTTTTACCAATGAACTGATCGCCCGTCTCACGAATACACCCGTTGTGGATAATACAAACACAAATCGGACCCTTAATGATAACCCAGCCACGTTCCCCCTGAACGCCACACTATACGCAGACTTCAGCCACGATAACACCATGACTTCGATCTACGCCGCCATGGGTCTGTTTAACCGGACGAATCCTCTCCCAGTTGATCGTGTGCAGACTCCAGTGCAGTCAGACGGGTACTCTGCCGCCTGGACCGTGCCATTTGCCGCCAGGGCGTACATTGAGAAAATGAAATGTGAATGGTCGCCGAGGAAGGATGACGAGTTCGTCCGGGTCCTGCTAAATGACCGTGTTTTCCCGTTATATGGGTGTAGTGTCGATGCGCTGGGACGGTGCGAGTTGAAGGATTGGATCAAGGGGTTGAGCTATGCTGTGAATGGTGGGAAGTGGGAGAGCTGCTTTGCTCGGAATCCAGCTGTTTGATGGCTGGCGGTGGAGGTTCGGACTTTGCTTTTGAGCTTCAATCGCTTTTTCTTTGCATTCTTTTATCGATTACGAGTGACGAAATCTAACATGAAGAAAATGGGATGGGTTATGAGGAATGGGACATGGAGTCATTGTATTATCTTCTTCTATTCATAGCACATGATTATTCTAGCAGGTTATTGTACAACCCCTTTACGCACATGGCTTTCGGATTTGCAACGCATTGAAAGTGGGCTTTGACCATGGCTTTTGAGAAAAGCCATTCCATCCCTCCTTAACTTCAAAAGAGTTGAGAAAATATGACACATAGGAGAGGAGTATCGTGAAATGCATGCCGTCGCCAAACACCAAGCCGCCATTTGACCAAGCCTAAATGCTATATAATACACCCAAGCGCCTTTAGAGAAACCAACGAGGACATGCTATCAACACGGTGAGAAAATAAGAACTTTCCAGTTTAGTATTTCCCGTGCAGTTCAATGCGCTTGTACCTAATTCCACAAATCGAATGACGATCAGCTTGTAGTGCTCTCATTTGATGTTGAAATATCTGAAGGCTGGTTTGACGGTTCTGCTGGTGAAAAGGCGTTCACTCCCGGTAAGCTTTTGGGTTGTCGATCGTAAAACACTATATAAGAAAGATGCAGTTAGTCGATCTGGTTATCCATCAAACGAAGCTTCCAAATGTTGTTATCGCATTGCTCACCTCGTTCGTATAATGCGTAACTGGTGTATAATAGAATAGGCAGTGCGACGATCGTTGCTGTCCACCTGAAATATCTCATATTTAGCTCGTTCAGACTCTCACACAGCTCCTAACAAGGGAACTGCATACCTCCTCGCAAAGCTTCGATACTGTTTTGTCTTTCGAATATCCTGTACCGCCGGGTTTGGTTGCATTGGCATGCTCCTTTGCGCCCCAATCCGTGTGATCTGATCCATATTTCGTACTACAGGAGAGGACTGCTTCGTGCCGGGTTTGAAGCTGTTCGTCGGGTCGGGGAGGATTTGGCGTGATTTGGAGATGGAGGATGCCAGCTTGGACGCAGGGGATTTCCCGCCGGCGGATGGTTGTGTCATGATTGTTCAGAATCTGAAGGCTCGGTGGGTTAGGTTTCTGCGGACCGCTTCCTTTTGCTATTTGCTTGATCCCTGATTGTTTGCTTCGGCTTGGGATTCTTTGGCGAGACTTGCCCGACGGTCAAATCAGCGTTCCTTCTCGTCCTTCCCTCTGTTTGTTGTAGACCTGGTTTGCGCTGCGGAACTGGATAGTTAACTTGACTCCCCGCCACTTCTTGCGCAGAGCAACGGTTGCGAAAAAACTCTTAGCCTGCGCCAATTGATACACACCGCAAATAACTTCTCTTGAGATAAAATGTTCCAGGCTCCTGCGTCTTCCTTGAACCTCTGCTCGCTGCTTTATTCTTCCACCGCGGTTGCAGGAGCTGCTGATTGATGTCCTTGCGCTGGATTTAAGTTGGCCCGGAGCCTTTCTTGGCCGTTGATCAGCGATGAACTTTTTTTGCTGCGGGTTTCGACTTTCGACGTCCTGCGTTTCTTCCTCTAATTCTCGAACTGGTGGACAGTGCGGTATGATTAGAATCATACAGTGGTGCAGCAGTTGTTTTCTCAGATGCTGTCGAATTGACAATGTTTTGCTCACATTCAGCCATAATGGAAGGATACGCCTCCACATCCTTGACTTCTCTCCTTTTGCTCCCTGAAGCCTGACTCTACATATACTATGGAAGACAAGTCCAGCCTACGAGCTTTATAAAGAACTGGCTGTCAAGGGATAAACCGTTGCTTAAAGTCTTGATTTGGTTTCTCACCAGCTCCCATCCAAAGGACATATCTCCTTGCAATTAAAAGCCAAATCTCAAGCTCATTGAACGAAATAACAAGTCCATTTTCATTATGGACCTCCCTCTTGGGAGATTGTGATTAAAGCAAATCTTTAAAGAAAAAAGAAAATAAACCCCGGCCAAATGATATCCCGCCCATTTCCCAGACACATCGCCGTTACTCCAACCCCTAACGCCTAATTCCGTCCATTAGCTTCAATACAACTTACCAAGGTGACAAGTACATACCATTTCTGGCCCCTTCCGCAAGCCTAAGTCTGAAGACTTGCATAAAATGCCCTTCGACGGGCCTCCAAATCCACCTCCAGATTGAAATCTGGAGCCAATGCTGTCGAGGCCAGCTCGAGCAGCAGGCAAACCGCCCGCTCGTCTTCCTCTCTGAGGACCGTTAAAACTGGTCTTTCGACCACTTGGCTCTCTATAGAAGAATCTTCGTAAGTTCATTTATCCTTAAAAGCAGTGATTTTTTTTTTTTTTTTTGGGGAATTCTAATATAGCTTACTGGCCTTCTTCCGCTTGCCATTAGCCGCCCGCGGCTGTTTTGGCTTCGGATTCGCCTTTCGCCTTGCCGATTCCTTTAATTCGGCCACCTGGCTATGCG
Organism: Uncinocarpus reesii 1704; assembly: GCF_000003515.1. Taxonomy (NCBI): domain Eukaryota; kingdom Fungi; phylum Ascomycota; class Eurotiomycetes; order Onygenales; family Onygenaceae; genus Uncinocarpus; species Uncinocarpus reesii. Next base: position 6,552,558 of record NW_003052500.1, on the reverse strand, counting down.
GAGCCATGGTGAAACCGGCCTCCCTAGCCCGCTGGGAGGGCTTTCTGACACGAGTTGATGCTCGAGCCATTTCGGAATCGATAAAAAATATTTTATCTTTTTTTGAAAAGATTTGAGAGGAATCAAAGTGGTGGTGAATATTATGGAGGCTTGAGGACGAGAAGGATCCAAGAAGGAGAGAACTGCAAGATAGTAAGTAGCTTTATATACCTATGGGTTATGAGCATAACACACCTCTCATACCATCTCTCAATATGATGGCAATTGATCAGTCAATAATATATATAGTATTTATTTTGGTATGTTAGTGAATCCATCAGTATTGTACTGTTGTGGATGTCAATAGGGATCCCATTCAAGAGAAGTCTCACGTTGTATGAAATATGCGAGTCAAAACTCACTGCTTTTCAATGCCATAGGGTGATATTATTTATCCGCCATTGTTGAACTGGCTGTGCAGAAAGTCGATTGATAATCGAATCCCAACTGTACCTAGAATCAAGGTAAAGCAATTGACAATTCAGCATTGTATCTGCATTTGCTATAACTGGTATTGTGATGGATCATCAACAGCGGATAAAGCATGTTGAGATTTCATATTCTTCATGAATCCTATTGTATGTGTTATGGGGGCCTTCCAACCACCCATTCATTTGATAGATAGTAAATGAAGTGTTGCCCCTTCAGGTTGAAGCCTGAAGGAAATCTCTGTGATAAATAAATATAGATCACTAGTGTGAGCCCAATGTGAGCTCAGGGTGAGGGCAGATTCCTCACTTGAGGGTCAGACGAGAAACTGAATCCCAAACTTGCGACGAGAGTGACTGCTTTCAAATGCTTCGCAGTTGAAGCGGTTCACATGGTTTTGGAAAATGCCGGGTTAACAGGAGCACCTTTTGGTAGTTGGGAGGTTGAGCATCAAGGAGAATTTAAGGGAAATGCCTGGTTGATAATATCTAAATGAAGTATTGCTAAAAATTTGAGCGCTGTTGCAGCGGTTTTTAGTACGGGTGTTCGAGTATTATTATTAGAAAAGTATTCTGATATTAGAGTCAGTTGCTCTTCGGGTTTTGCTTTTTATTCGTAGGCGCTGCGAATAACGATTCCGTATCAAGGGGGGGGATCGGGAGGAGGAAACTGTGGCTATCATGTAGTTGTGCAAAGGATGCAGCTTCCGGCGTCTTCCTAAAAGACTAGAAACAAGTCTAAAAAGAAGAACTGATAATGAAGCTGATACAGAGGGCCATCACAGTGTCGTAAGAACACAGCCAAGACACATTCTGGAGAACCGGCTCGGCCCGGCCCGGGTCCGCCTCAGATGTTGATCGAGAGGATATAAATATTATTGAATTTGATATTGGAGCGGGAACATTAATAATGACCTGCGAGAGACGTTGACTGCTTGGCTCTGTTGATGCAACGTCCCGAGAGCTTCCTTGACAACCCTGCATTGCTTGCATTTGCTCCCTCGTTATTAGTGGACGGAACTCCACAACCAGGATGCTCAAGGCCAATTGTCATCGACGTTATTGTGGCTTTGGACAGCCAAGCATTTCTGCTGCTTTTCGATTGAGACAAACAGACGCATTCTGGCGGTGCAAGCGGTGTTGTCCAACGAGCAGAGACGCACGATGCTGCTCTTTTCCCGCCTGAGAACCCATGTCAAGGCCCCTGGCAGTGGAATAGGGACGGCCATATTCACTGATTGGCCGTTGTAAATTGAAGCCCTTGGAATACCAAAGATATAATCCTTGTCGCCTGTTTCCAAGCCCCTTTTCCAGTTCCGGTGATGTGGAAATGGCTATGATGGCTCAATTTTGGGCAGCGAGTCGCTCAAGGCATGCTGCTGCTTGTCGCACCGCATGTTCGCCCTCCGTTTGGCGTCCTTCGATGCAACAATGTCCCTTTTGAGATCCCACATCTAGCCAGCCAGAGATAGCAAAAACAGTGAATCTAGCAGCGTCATTCTATCATCGCGCGTTTCAAGGCCAAAATGCGGTCTGCTCATGCCCTTCTCGCTACCGCTGCGGTTGTTGCGGCTGGCGCTGTGAAACGAGACGGAACCCCATCCTGCGCAGTGAGATATATTTCGGTCCCTACTTCCAAGGTTTGGAGTATTGACTGGGGAGAGATCTAGGAGCCTTGTTTTCAAACCGCTGTGAACGACTATGGCTGCGGCAAGTGGCTATCAGACCCAAAGTGTTGCGAGTCAGAAGACTTCCTGAGGCAAGTCGCCCGATGCCTCATAGACGACTGTCCAGACAGCGATGGGTCAACTGCTTGGGAAACGGTGAGGACCGAGTGCCATACCATCATTGCGGAATGGTCTGAAGCGAAAGATATACTTGGAGATGATTCAACCTCAACAGTGAGCAGTGAAAGCTCCACGCCGTCCACTACGAGCTCATCTACCGAGACCGAATCATCTGAACCCACTACAACCACTGATTCGCCCGAGTCTTCTTCGACAGTTCCTGATTCTTTGACTACATCACTCTCCGTTCCTACATTCTTATATCCAACTCCCTCCGATTACCACACGCCCCTTCCGGACGACTATTATCCCTTTCGCGACAATAGTTCTGGCCTGAGTACTGGCAAAATCGCAGCTATTGGTGTCGTAGTACCGCTGGTGGTTATTGTGATATTGATATGTCTTTTCCAATGGTTCCGGCGGCGAAGGGGTTACCGGGATATCTGCACAGAGACTCCAGATCCGGAGCCAAAAGCGATGCCGGACGCTGAGGAACACCCACCGGTGGTTCACGAAATCGGTGGCACTGAACTCAACGTAAATGATAGTGGCCAATTTCTTGAATTGGAGGCGATACCTGCAACACCCAAGCTTGAGACCAGCACGCCCGATAGCCCAAGGGCTTCTCAGTCCGAACGAGGCCTTGCCGCTTCACCGACTTGGAATCTACAGGCACCCGAAGAGCTAGATGCCGCTAGTACTCAGGCTACAAGCTCCAGTCATCAACGGGGTGGCAGTTCGTCGAGGCTCTCTGAGCCAGCACCATCTTCAAACCGAGTCTCTGCCGTCTCAGCGGCTCCTCTGATCCCGCCTAGGCCACCATCCACACCAGACCCTTCATCGTCGCGTCGCGTATCAGCAATTGAACCACCAGCCGAGCCCGCATCCGACGAAAGTAAGGAAATAGATGGCCTGCTATCGAATCTGGCGTCTTTGGAACAACGGAAAAGAGAAAGAGTGTCGCAGCTGCAGATGCTGCAAGAAGAAGAGGCGGCGATTCTGGAGCAGATTCGAAAGAGAGCTGCGGGGGATTCACCCCGGCCATCACAGGACCAGACGTAATGATACGAGGGTAACGAAGCGCATGGAATCCTGGAATATTAATGTTATTTTCTTTCCATAAATGGATGCTTTGCCTGGAGGCTTGATCCCCCTATATGGCGAATTCCGTCCTGTCTGAGATACAAGTTCGTGATTGTTGAGGAGAATATCCCACCAATTGGCAATACCTCTGATGGATTGCTGCATAAACAGGTTTTGATTTTGTACATATACACGGGCTACATAAGCGTGTCTGTTTTGCCGCCAGTCAAAGCATGATGGGCTCTTGGGCTATTTATACTAGAGCACTGATTGCCCAAGATGTTCAATCGTTCTGATATCCGCTAATCGAACTCCACATTCGTCTAGTTGACCTCCCCATGGCACACCAGCACATGATGTCTGCAGCCTTGATGAGAAGGAAAAAGTTGGCAATGCTTCCAGTTCTAGAGATATCAAAAGGATGGTGAAAACAAAGAATATATTCCTAACCATTGAATAGGGTTGGGATTGTCTAGAAGGCAGTCTTGAACCTGCTGGAAACTTCTTCAAATCCCTTGACTTTATTTCACCAACAAAGACCAAAGAAGACAGGTAGATATCAAACTGCTTGCAGTTGGGTATATAAGACACCATGGAGAAGGATTTCTCAGACCACAAACACTGTGTTTTGACACATACACTCCGTAGCCCCATTGCAAGGATCGAATTCGAAACAAAGTGACAAGAACCTCATAAAAATGACATTGAGTGCTGTTTCCAAACCCATTGACAAAAGCGAAACGGCAAGTAACCTGTTTCCAAACCTAGGATAATGATAAAACATGACAAGGGTCTTTTCTTTATCTCATAGTCAATAGTATCATTATAAAATGATGCTTCTGCTTGAGGACACGGACAATCCTCTTGACTCGCTACAGCAAGAAACAAACGCACGGCTTTGAGATCCAGCATTCTACTCAAACAAAACAAGTTGATAACCCAGAGGGCTTTGCTCTGTTGGGATCCACAGAAAGAAGATATGGAAGACATACTGCGCGAACTGTCAGAGATTAAAGGTCAAATTGGAATGCTCGAGAAACAAAGCGGAGCACTTGACGAGAAATACACGGCGCTTGAGGAGAGAAGTATGTCACTTGAAGAGAAATACAAGATGCTTGAGGAGAGAAGTATGTCACTTGAAGAGAAATACAAGATGCTTGAGGAGAGAAGTATGTCGCTTAGGGAAAAAACCAGCGTGCTTGATAACCATGTAAGAAGCAAGCTTGACTGGAAAATGAGCAATTCTGGCTAACCTGGTATTCGAAACGAGATCGCAGGCGGTGGTGATATCCTCGGTGATATCATGACTATCCAGTACTGCCAAGAGCAGCAGCTGCCATATGTTGCTGAATACAAGGAAGATTTTCAAAAGGCGTATCGAATAGCATTTGACAAAGCCTTGATAGAAGCTCCATCATATCCCCCGGAAGTTATCCGAGCATTCGACATCTGGGCCTCAGTTCATGAACTCAGTGCCTGGCAGGCTCACGATAATAAAGCAACGCGAGAGGATATCAAAAAGCAGGCCGCTGGGATTATCGACGCAGCATTGAGCACCGAGAAAAACCAGCTTGAAGCACGATTGGGAAATGGAGGGGACTTGCGGGTAGCTTTTGATACTATGGTTCGGCTGTTTACGGCTGGTCGATGATAGGGTCTGAGCATAAGGGAATTTTGTTGAAATGAGGAAACTCGATGGAGGGAAGCAGTGATTGATGGTAACTTCAACATTACACGACAGATTGCTTATAGTTCGGCCGTGTGTATGATTCAAATGATATTCATCACCCCCAATGTATTGCTGGTTATAAGGTGTTGGTGAGGAAAGTAACAACCTATCCCGCGTTTTTTTCCTTTATTTTTACATCCATATGGCAGGCATCAAGCCCGTCTATCATATCCCCATTCCTCGTACCAGCAACCACAGCACCAACGGGACAACAACATTGTCATTCCCACCCGTTAGCACGGCCTCTGTGAAGCTGGATCCGGCAGCAGCCAGCATCGCCTTAACCAAGGTAGTCCGCATCGAGATACCCGACTGCCAACCCCCCAGTACAAGCCACACTCTGGCCACCATTATCCCTGCAAAGACTGCCACAGCAAAGGCAAGACTGCCTTCTAAACTCTTATCTCCTCCCCAAAACCACCTTTTGCGTCCATACCGTCGGCCAACTAGTGATGCTGCTGCGTCGCCCATGCCCACGCATACCACGCCGCTGACCATACTGATATCCCTTCCTTCAATCTCCCAGCCGGCCCAAGGTCGGTTTCCCGCATGTGTTGTCCCAGCCAGACTCAACCAAAGAGGTATGGCACAGCCAATCAGAAGGAAAAAATGCGAGACGATAACGGGCCCGCGGTAGTCTCTCCCATCAGTGTAAGGGGCAAGAAAGTATGTAATCGGTTTAGATATCGGAGGGAGTTGCGAGGCTCTAAAAAGCTCGAGGAGAAGAAAAATGGCGAGAATCAATGTCATAGCCAGAGCAGTGAAGGCTGGGTCTATAAAAGTTGTGGGAAGGAACATGGCCACCATCATGCCGTGGAATATTTTGCGCCGGGTGTCCACCTCAACGACTGTACTCAGTCGAATCACCAACACCATGCCCACAAGAAGAACGAGCATGCAATACGCACAGATAATAAGTCGGGTGTTTGCTTCACCAAACGTGTCGCGCCGCAGGTGTTCAATCCATCCCAGGCGACAAAATTTAGTGGTTGTGTCAGACCATGGCGGCAGACATGCCCAACGGTCGAGGTTAGATGTAACTAACCATAGTCTAAGCGAAGGCGTATTGCCAAAAAGGTAGCCGACGGCCCAGCCAAAGGGTTCCTGCCCCTGGAGAGCATTTTGGGCCGATGTACGTTCGAACCGGAAGCATTACGATAAGTAAAACTGTAAGATATACGAACACTGCGTATGCCCATTTTCGAACTTCTGCTTGGACCAAGGTCAATGATAAAAATGGGCGAAGGTTGGGGGGTAGGCATCGCTTTCGCCGGCCGCTCGGAGTGGTCCTCACATCACTCATGGTAGAGAACGTGTGCCGTCGCCGGTGCAATGAGGCCTTTGTTTCACCGAAAGGTGGATCGGGGACGTCAACTTTGTCCATGGTAGAGAATGATTGTTGACGTTTGGCGCTGGACGACGCCAAATCGTTTCCAGCTTCAGGGCGAGTAGTTGCTGAAACAAACCACCCATCACTATCGTCAGATTGAGATCGGCCCCCATTCTTCAAAGATCCATAGATTTTATGGCAGAAATGACGATCGATAGAGCTCCAGAACCCTCTCGACTGAGTTGGCCCATGCGATGGCCGACGAAACTTCCAAGATGGTATCCGCGCCAATACAACCTCCCAGTGAAGCATATGCCTACAAGTCACAAAGACGCTGAGACCACCAAGCCAAAGAAGAGCTTTGAAGATCTCAGCCTGTGGCGACTGGGCGAATAACAGGCTATTTAACAATCCAGTAGCGAGCAGAGGGACTTCGGCAGGTAACAGACTCGTCGTCACGAGAGACTGTAGAACCAAAGCCAGCGCCTGATGGAGCGGGAAAAGTAGAACCAGCACTTCCGGGTGTATGCCGAGTAGGAAGAGGGGCTTAGCTGCGTAATCCGCGGCAATCAAAGGGATAATCGTTATAATCCAATGGGTAAGGCTATATCCGTGGACCATGTATTGAAGAGGAACAATATATGGAGGTAGCGAAGCTAGACTGAGTATAATATTAGGCAGGATCAACGCGTTAGCAGCGCCTGGTAATGACAGGGCCACCAGAACGGGCAAGTTTATAGGATATATTAACGGAGCGGGATCGAAGTCGCGAGAAAATGGAAAAAAAGCAATGCTTCTGAGCGCTGACCAATGTAGTCTGCGAAGGTATATCCGTAGTGGAAGTAGTATATATAAACTGATAATCAAGATGATGAACGTCCAGAGCTCTAGAACAATATCAAAGTATTAGTGTCAAAACCATTCCTCGCCGAAACGAACATACCTCTTTTCCAAACTCCAACAACTAAGCGAATTTCAACAGGTAAAAGCGCCGTCGCTGCCACCATAAGTATCAAAACTGTCTCGCATACCCTCCGAAGAACCTCTACCGTCCATCTTCGCCTAGTCCGCTGTCGTATATAAGTCGATTGAGATTCCGCCCTCACCTCGGAACGCCTCCGACGACCCTTCCCGCGTCCTTTCAATCTCTCCGAAACCCCCGAATCCTCGTCCTCCCCAGGTGTAAGCGTATCCCTTTTCGGTAGCGGAGCAGGCAGCCCCTTCAAGATACCATTCCCTTCATCATCCGCATCTGTCCCGCTATCACTCGATGCCTTCCGGCTTCGCACCCATCTAGAACTATATTCACTAGATGCCGTCTCGGAACCAAGCTGTTGTTCCGTGCGTCGCCGGCGGTACGGGTGCGGGGATCTCGATAATCTGCGGAAGGACTGGTTGCGGGCGACTATCTGGATGTGCGAAGAATGGCGAGCTACATCTTCGTCGATGGTGCCGTCTGTGTCTTTGGATGCCATGCGACCGAGATGGGGATAGAGAGAGTCGAGGGAGCAGTTGCGTAATGGGTGTTGATGCTATGTCGGCCGTATCGCGTGATCCATGCTGGGGAGCATGCGTAAGCTTCAAAGCGAAAAGCCCTGTAGTTGGCAAATGCTGGGTACTGTATTGTTGATGGAATTTGCAAGTTCAATGTCACTTGTTCAAGACAATCAGGAGGTTTCGACGGTTGCGGAATGATAGTGGTTCAGTTCAAGCTGTGGGTTGTGCTGTTCACATGTCAAGACTAAAGGCCACCAAAAAAGCTCCTGAAGCTTGAACCAACTGGCTTCAAGACGTCGAATTTGCAGCACCGGGCCATTTTTTGATATATTTGTCCTTTAATTTTGTTGAATTTCATTTAATTTATTGATTTATTTTTATGGCAACAAGCGTACATTTGGCTTATTCTACGATACCTATGATATTTGCGGAGACTGTTCTGTAGTTAACGGTGAGCTGAAGCACTGTTGAACGAAACCATCTTTTTGATTGAATCATTACTGTAGCTGGTATTGCTTCTGCTATTCTAGAAAGACTTCGCGTGTAAAACAATCGCTGCAGCAAACTCCCGTCCACCGCGCCCCCAGACCGATCTGCAAGGCACCGCCTGGCCTGGCAGCTCTCGGCGGCAGGCAAATAAAGGATCGTATATAATCGTATGACAACGCGTAACTTCTTTCGCGCGTGTTCTCGCCAAATCCATAGCTTTTTGTACGGATTCTGCCGCATCTGTAGATTCCCCTTTCTCAATACCAACGACAACATACTCCCCGAAAGGGCCTAATGAATGGCTGATATAGATCCCATTCAAGTTTTCCTCAGTGATTTCAGTATGAGCAGATCGGATCCCTAGACCCTGCCATTCAATATCGCTGCCGCGAGGAAGCTCGTCGACTTCAACGGCCAGAAAGGGGGCGACCTTGGTCGGGGAGCCGACAATTTCAAAATCAGGGAGGCGAGAGATGGTCGGTTTTATCCGACTCAAATCCTGTTTCCGTCCGTATTTGATATCCCAAGCATCCAGCGTTGACTCTTCATCTTCATCTTCATCCGATAAAGTGTTCGGTGTGGTCATCCTCTCCCAAATGTCTGATGTAGCAACCACCTTTGCCGGGATCTCATCTCCCTTTGCGATAAAGGCCACAGCGCCTAGCCACCACTGAACCTTCATCGCCCTCCCAATTCTCCAGAGATGCTGAAGAGACAAGGTTGCATGGTGGGTGAATATTGATATGCGATCCCCAGAGCCAGTTTCCGGTCTGGCCAGTTCCATCGACGATGGATCCAACGGTATTTGGCCAGCAATATATACCACCCCGCCATCTTGCTCAAATCTAGATTGACCTTCGAAGGGCACGCCTATGGCTTGCGAATACGGGCCAATGTTTGCGGGTGCCCAATACGACCGGGACTGGACATGCAGGCCTGTCCTGTTGTCTGAAGACCCAAGGTCTATCAAGAATGACACCAAGATGTCGACTCCTGAAGGGAAGCTGTCACCACAGGCCACAGTTACCCGTGCTGGAGGGTTAGGTCGTTTGAACATCGAGCCGTAGATCGAATTAACAGGACCGAAGTCATCCATGGATCGAAGAAGGATTGTTGTGAAGATAATGTCGTCTGGGGAGAGGGTGGCAGCATCTTTACCCTGGGGCTTTAAGCGTAGAAGACTGATAAACTTCTCCCCAATAGCATTCATCTGTGCCGCAGCTCCTATGCCGGCTTCAGAGGCAGACAGATTGGATATAACCAGAGTTTTCCCTATCCTTGATTGAAATATCTCAATAGGCAAGGCCTTTGCCCCCGGTGTCGTCCAGTTATCGTATGCCCTAGCGGCGACATATTTATGCCGATTCTCCAGCACCCTTTCCAGTGCTTGTTTGAACTCACCGTCGAACAGTTGCGGAACTGGTAATTCGCTTAACCCATTTGCAGCCTCGCTCCTCGTCTTTTCAACACACTTTGCGCCTTTGAACCTCAGGAACGCAACACCACCTTCGCCCTTTTCCCGTACAATGTCTTCAACCTCAATCTTCTTGCGCCACAGTTCCCTTGGGCCATCCAAGGCTAAACTTTCATACTCCCCTCCCTCTCCCAGCACGGCTCCTTCCACGCCTTCTTCCAGCATCATGCCCATCTTCTTCACCAGCTCTCGTCTCATACGACCGTTTTTGCTGGAAACATTCTCCCACAGCATCTCTTCATCTAGCCCACCACTTGCCACTTTGATGATTCTCGCTTCACACTCACAAGCCGCCATGTCCTCCAACAAGCCTGTCACAGAACCCACCGAGTCCGCAGACAGCCCTGTACGCCCCACGGGAGGTGCAAGATAGGGATACATCCACAGCCAGGCAAGCGGTATCAAGCCCAATCGCCCTGCGATATTTTCAATGCGAGTGCGTTGATATGTCGAGAGAATGGCCCCCGCCGATACCGCGTTGATTTCTGGGTGCGCATCCATGACATGCCGCAGAAGATCAAACAAACACTCGGTCTCATCCTGTCCGCTCACATTCTGCGCGCACACTTTCTCTGGAGTCTGATAGTCTCGGCCCGTATCCACTGCGGTGCCGCTAATCTCTCGTCGATATAGCGGGATGCCCAGCGCTTCTTGATATAGGGGAATAATACTATGTCCAATGGTTTGGTACATGTAGCTATCCATATCAACGCCTTCATCTTCCACTTCGGCGTCCCCGGCTGGCTTCAAGGGAGGGTGTAAATTTGCCAGCGCTACCACGTTGTGCCCATTTTTCAGGCAATGTAATATGGAGTATAGAGAGTCCTTTCCACCCGATATTAGGGCCACAACGTTCAGCTTTTGTGGCATAATGAAAGTGCAATGATTTGCAGGTTCAAAGTCGAGAAGTTCCAGTTCGTCGTATGAATTTTTCCTGGGACAGTGTCCAAACTGTAGAGAAATGATTTGAAGTCACTATCTGTTAAGGGTTATCGCAGTCATCTGGCCGTTCGGTGGATAGAAAGGTTTAAAGCTGATTAATTAGCCCCTTCACTTCAGCAAAAAATGCAGGCATTCGGAGATCAGATACATAAGGACGGGGTAACATTGAGTCGGTTAACACAACCCGCAAAAAAAAGATATCAAGATAGTCGACACCGGCAGGATTCGAACCTGCGCCCCCGAAGAGATTGGATACCCTAGGAATTCGAGTCCAACGCGTTAACCACTCCGCCACAGTGCCGCTTGTTCAGGAAAATCGGAAACTGGATATCATACGCTCATATGCCAAATGACGGAGAAACAAACTGCAAGAAGGGATTTGTGTGCAGGTAGAAAAAGGCAAAGAAGTTGAACTGCATCCCGCTTGTTATCCCGCTCCCAAATGCCGTTCGATGTTGGTCGCAGTATACAAAATAACCTTGGGACGAACGACCCGGAGAATTTTCCGAACCCAACATGTGCCAAGTGTACTCCCGAAATAGCGACGGTAACCCCGCTCGACTTCAGGCCTTCATTCATTTCGACTGCCAGGGAGTGGGTGACCGACCCCAGGGCCCAAAGACCCAAGATTCCAAGAAAATAAAAACTCACGCAAAAAATATGAAGAACAAAAAACGATTTCGACACCGGCAGGATTCGAACCTGCGCCTCCGAAGAGATTGGATCTCGTAGGGGGATTCAAGTCCAACGCGTTAACCACTCCGCCACAGTGCCCATCTGGAAGAACTTTGACAAAAAAGAATACAATCACGGCTGGAGCCGGATGAAGTGGGATTTTGTCCTTCATTCAAGTACCTCATTTCCCCTGGATGTGTGAGCATTCAGCATGCAATGACTCGCAACCTCGTAGCCTAGCTATTTGCTAGCATGCTGCTGCTAGAAACTGCCTGTACTCCGTAGCACAGACCAGGTTCCATGGTACCCCCTCGCCAGGATGCCCGACGCTGATATATCAATCTTATCTGAACCCGGCTGCCCATATAACTAACTAATACGGTGGTTACTCCAGGAATAGAACCAGATGCAGTAACTATATCGAGTCCTTTGATGGACGACTCAATTTCAATCGACTTGGCCCACGGCCCACTAGCCACCTGCCCTATTTTTTAGAGACCAAAATTGCATTGTCACACCATCGGAGAGATCGGTACCTAGGATGCTCGAGTCCACATTATGCGTCTCCCCGGGACGTCGGCACCAAGGAATTCCAAAGTACAAGAGTATGTATTACTCCGAGATACAAGATATTAGTTACACGCGGCGTGACCACCTCATCGGCTGGATATCAAATCAAGCAAAACACGGCTGAAAGCGAAAAACAAGGACTCAATGTGGGCATGCCATAGAATCATTGAGAATGCTTAAGAAAGAGCCTGCAAGGAAATTACTATGTACATATCCTCAAATCATAGTGGAACGAACACGCAGGGCAACATGACTAAATTCTACTTCAAACCATTTGGGAATTGAGCTTGACATTGACGGCTCAAGAAACTGTTTGCGATTAAAAGGTCATGACTGAGAAGAAAGATCAATAACCTAGTATCAAGATCTGGACAAAATATCAAGGCTTCACGGCAACTAACCTCCATAAGCTCGAAGAGAAGAATTATATCCTGACCACATGGTGAGGAAGTGAAAAACCTGATTCAGGAATAATGAAAGTGCTTGGAGTTTTTGACAAGTCACAAGCAGAAGAATAATCATGATTAAAAGCAATATTATACAGCAGAAGTAAAAAGTAAAAGCAGCGAGAGTTGACAAAAAAATAAGGGAATTAGATGAGGAGAGTCATCACAAGTGTGAGAATGGTTGGACGCGAACAAAGGATTGATTTACAGAAAATAGAAAAACATGAGCCAATCCAACTCAAGATGCTAGTAAGTATCACAACAAACGACGAGCAAGGGAGGTTGAAGCAGAAAGATAAGATGTTTGAATGATCGCTCCAGCGCTTTATCCCCGTTTCCACCTGTGCGGCCCATCGAAAATGATGGTATTTTGATCGAAAATATCCCCGGAACTCCTTTCCTCAACCATTGTCTATATTGTAGAATGATGCAGCGCATGCAATGACCCGTTCTTCAAAAGCAGTAGAGTTCCTCGGGATGGAGCAGGGAATAGTACCGAAGCTCGCAGCGGCAGAGATGAACTAAGTAAAAATGATGCTCCAGAGTTCCATACACCAATGACGCCTATATATGTCCCGATAGAGAAAGAGAAATGATTCAATGAGATAGCCCGTCCCAGGTCCTGGGTACAATCGTGGCAGACCGGTATGGTTTGAAGAATCACTGCTCCCGCTTGCGCTTCTTAAGAGGGCGCTTGCGCTCAGACTCGACGCTTCGGGAGGACGAAAGACTGCTATCAGACTCGCTGGTGGTTGATTGATATGCGGCTGCACGGGCAGCTTCGTAGAGTACGGCTCCCAATGCTCCAGCATCCTGTTCCTCGTACGCAGGAGGCCCAGGAAGTGGTGGCGACGACGTTGGTAATTGAGGACGAGACTCCCGTGGCGGAACGACGTTCATAATGAGTGAAGTGTTTCCGTGGGTTCGCGCATGCTGGGCGAGGTTATCACTGCGAGAGAATTTCTTTCCACATTCTGTACATTCAAACGGCTTCTCCTCTGTGTGAAGGGAGCGATAGTGGCGCTTAAGGTGCTCCTGGCGGCGGAATCGTCGAGAACAAAGGGAGCAGACAAAAGTCTTAGAAGGGTCATCTGTCAAGGACTGTTTTCGGCCACGACGGCTGACAGGGACAACGGGCGGCGGAACAGAAGTGCCAGAAGCATTGGTCGATGGTTGGTTTGACCCGGCATTCTCTTGCTTAGGAGTGTTGGACTGCTGAGCCTGGTTAGCTGGCGAGTCCCCGTTCGCGTTGCCCGCGCGGTTATCCATGTCACCATCCGCTTCTCCAAAACTCGAGTTCGCATCATTTTCGGTCGACACTGAACGTTTCATCGATTTCCGTTGGTGCGACCGCTTCTTGGTTTTCATCGACTGGACTTCTGTCACGTTTGGTTGGGGGGTTTCAGAGTCGAGAATGTGCAGCTCGGGATGGGCGAGAAGTTCGTTTTCCTCCAAATCTTCCAGGCTCTGTTCGCTCACCAAATCATCATCGTCCGAGGGGTAAAGAGCAAGTCGTCGACGTTTATCGCCCAGGAAAATGGTATCGTCTGAAACGGCAAAGTTGACAATTCCGCTCACAAATTCGTCGTCGGAGTCGAGATCAGAGAGGCTCTCAAACGTAGGTAAAGAAGTTAGCGCGTCCGCGGCGGTAATTGAATGGGTGAAGCTGCTAGTTGAATGGCTTTCTGAATGTTCTAAAGTATCAACAACACTAAGAAGAAATTTTTCACTGTCTTCTTCGCTCGAGCTCAGAGATGGGAGAGGCGGGAAGTCAGAAGTGGAAAACGCTGAACATTCGACAGTCAATTGACGGGGATCACAGAAGTCTGAACTGCAAAGCGATGGTAGGAGCGGAGTTGATGCGGCGTCGGTCAAAGTCGTCACAGGCGAGGGTGAAGGAGAAAGTGAGGGACAAGAGGTGTTTGTGGAGACCTGGGATAGCCCCTCCTCGGCGTTGTGGCTGGCAGTGTGGCTAGCTGGAGTCGCGGACTTGGGAGGATGAATATAAACTAAAACAACACAAAACAAAACAGTCAGTGCACGTTCAGCAGCGCATTCTCAAGATCGATATGAAGCTTTGTCTCCGTTTTTCTTTGACGCGGTGGTGGTGTTGTGATGTTAGTCAGACGCCAAAGTTTGTGGGTTGTTCCTGTCAGGTTCACCCCAAAAATTTTTTTGTTTGATTCTGACAACTGCAACAGAGATGCGCCCAGGGCAACCATTTTTGATGATTTTCACAACAAAAATCAATGACAACTTACCAGGTGTCAGCGGCGGGGAATTCGACCGTGTCCAATCACCATTGGCTAGAATCTCGGATTTCACGTCTCCTTCGCAACCTTCCTTGACGCCCTCGATGCTTTCGAAACGGTAGAAACTTCCGTTTACCGGGGTCTGCAGCATCCCGCAGCTCGATGGCGGACTGCTAATCGTGCTTCCTGAGGTGGACAACGGAGGTGTTGATGGAAAGGTGTGAAAGTCAGTGATGCAGTTAGTATCAATCGGGACAAGTCCAGGAGACCCGTGAAGCAATATGCTTGGTTTGATATGCAGCGGACGGGGCGAGACACTTGGACTCAGCATCATCTCGTCGTTGAGGAAAGTTTTTGGTGCCATGTGCTGCATCGGCCCTGGCTGGTGGAGCATGTGGCTGTGGTGCTCTTGAATCTGCTGTGGATGCTGTGCGCAGTACTGGTCGTGGGTAAATACCGGCCGGTTGCCTGTCGCCGCGTGCATCTCTGCAGGATGGGTTGAGAAATAACCATGCTGCCCGGCGTGAGCGTCGGGATCGGGGTTGTAGTAGAAGAACGAGGATTGGCCGGCGACAGGAGCAGACTGGATTGTGTACGTCTCCATGGTGGCTAGCAGATGTCTTCCACTCAATCAGCCACAACCGGACGTAGACAAATCAGTGCTTGAGCCAGGGCTACGTCGTCCCTGCTGGCGAGTTACGAAACGTACCGTTCAGTTATGCGGAGGATTCTTTTTTTATCCCCTCAAAAGGAATTTTCTCCTCGTGCAACGGGTGGTGAAATGGTTTTCGTGTGTGAGAGGTAGTGACCGCCCTAGCCTCTGTGGTCTCTCGGGTATTACGACTAAATCGACAAGTTGGGACTTGGGGGGGTAAATCGGTGCTGGACTCGTCGGGATATATTAATTGCCAAAAAGGAGAAAAAATGAATATTGCAGATTGCTTTAACAACGGTGATAGCGCGAGGGCCAGAAAGGATCGTGAGAAGTGCAGATTGCAAAGGCTTGCTTGTTTTATAAGGAGTGACTGTTGGAAGGAGGGAATCAATGAATCGACGCGAAGGGCATGTAGTATCTCGCAGGTATGTGACTGCCCGCGATAGACAAGAGGATTTGTGGTCGATATTGATCGGAAGATGGGAATCGTCAAGGACGCATTATCGAGGGACGTATAGCGGTGGTTTGGACTGTGTGCTTTCGAGGGTAAATGAGGGACTGAAATGGGGAGTCACGCCACAGAGAGGACACGGCAGCGAGCACCACGAAGAAACTAGCTAAATAAATAGTATGAAGAGAAATAAGATAAGAGTAAATATTAAAAAACGGAATAGTGAAAGCCACCGAGAACGACAATCCAGAAGAGAGGGAAGAGAGGGAGAGACTAAAAAAAGAGTGTAAATCTGGCGCTGGGTGAGAAATATAGAAGAGAAGGGAAGAGAGCGACAGACTCCACGTTTCCGCCCAACTTTTTTTCTTTTAGGAGGGGAAACGCAAGAGACGAATTAAAGCGAGCGATAGGTGGATTACAATCATAAGAATAATAATTAATGGGAAAGAAACGAGCGGCGAAAAAGAGGAGCGAGAGTTGTGTGGTGGTCGCTTGGTCCTTCGAAAAGGAAGAGAGGAGGAAAAGGCGACGCGGGAGTGGTTAATCTAAAGAGCCCAAATCCATACTAATCAATTGCCTATCAGATGTTACAGGACCCAGCGTTGGCCAGGACATGGAGTTGCGATTCAGCATGAACCGATTTCAGGGCCTCTGCTTGGGTCGCTGGCTCGTTTCCCGCCCAGAGGGGTCAACGCAACTCACTAAGTGGACGCTCCAGCGTTCCAAGACCCTGTCAGGAAAGTCTGGCATCCTAGTCCAAGCTGGCCTGGGGCCGTCTTCTCGGACGATGGCGCAGTTGGAGAGGCCAATCCACCCACCGTGCTGATCCCCGGCGGTCTCCTCGATTCCCAGTGGTCGACGGGACTCAACCAGTCACACCGTTTCAGCACCAGTCGAAGGAATAACGAGAACCCACGGATGGGGAGCAGTCGGGCCACAGGCGATTTTCTCCGCATCTGTTTGGCTCTGGCAAGAGACACGCATATGACTCTATTTTTTTTGTGAAATCGCATGCTGTCCTCCGGAAGATTATTTTTTTCACCAGCGGATAAATGTTGGCGCTGAGCTATTACCCTGGTTTCTGGCATTAAACGCCGGCTTGTTGGGTCCCCATCTTTGTCCTCCTTTGACCACCACGACACTACTGAGAAAGGACGTCGAATGCCATCCAAGAGCGCAGGTACGGAGTATGCACAGGATCATTCCCGCTCATGAGATTTGAATCCGTCAAATGAACGATTGCGGTGTGGGCCGAGTTTCCAGGAACCAACCGCCAGAGTGGGGGGTTTTTTTGAAGAAGAGCCTGACTCTATTTTATTATTTGCACTTGATGGCGAGGACCTCAAAAGTCAAATAAAAAGGCAGCCAGCGAGCGCCTGTCAAGAAAATGTCCTGGTGGTGTGGGAGCGATCAGACAGCCAGACCATGATCAACAGCAGCCGGACATTATTGGCAAATTGCAGCACTTTGCTTGTGAGAGTTGTGCATTCCCTTCCCATGTCCATCGAATCGGGTAAAGCTGCCAAGGGGTCTGGATGGAGACCACAGGAAGAGTGAAATGCGGAGGGTGAACCGCTGTGCAAGGGTTCAGTCTGGCGTAACTCATTCCTTTCGGCTACTTCAGAGGCTGGCCGCTATCCAGACCGCATTTGTCGCAGGTGCCCCATGCCGCTTGGCGTGATTGGTGAGTTGCCTCCAATTGACGCCAAAAAGCCCAGGCTTTTATTAGCTGCCCTCGAATGGGGCGACCGGGATGGGCTGCGAGGCAGACCATCAAGGTTCCTTGCGTATCAAAGTCGTGATCCTGTCCATTCCACGACTCTTCCATCGCCTTCATGGAAATATTAAACTTCCTCAGCACATTGATTCGGCCTGTAATTCGCTCTGGCAATGCTTGACCTCAGCTGCTGGGTTGTACAGCCCGATACCAGAAACGTAGATTAATCATCCTGTACGGAGGAAAAGGAACCTTTTCTTTTGGGAAGCCAGGCATCACAAAAGCAATGAAGCGGGAGTGTTGTTCAAAAGCAACGGAAAAAAGGTTGAATGCACCTGCATTAGCCTCTACACAAGGTTCGCTCGGAACTCATCCCAGGTTTGATTTCAGACCAAGCGGTTGAATCTTGAGGAAAATGTAGCCAAAGAGAGGGAACCGATGGGGAAGCGCGATTCACTCTGATGGCTGTGCTTCCACGCGAACCAACGGTGCCGAAGAAGGCTTTGCCCGATCGACAATTTCTTTGTGTCCGTTCATAACATGTTTCTGTTTTAGTACGCCAAAGGCTGGATGGCGTGAGCTTTGGCCATCGCGTGCTGTCTGTCGGCTTGCTCAAGTCGAAGGAAAAATATCTTAACTACTGCGGCCGGGCCCGTGTGATGACGTTTGCAGCGAACAAGAGCCTTCACCGCGAATTGCAATTTGGGAAAAATCTGCCTTGAGATTTAATTCAAAAAAAAAGCAAACAACAATTCGTGATACAAAAATCGCAGCGATTTGGAGAGCGTGGGTCTAATAGACTATGACGGAGGAAAAGATAACAAATGCAGAACGACTTTCGAAGTATCCTGGACACCGACTAAAATTCGAGTCAGTCCTCCTCCATCCAGAAGCGGGATATCGGGAAATGGACGAGCTGTCCTAGATTTGCGCTTCATGGCTTTCGCGACCACGGACCCGAGTTTATGACCGCGCCGTTACGGGCCCTGATATCGGAGTTCAAAAATTCTTTTATTTCCTTTCCATTGAAAAGCCTGGGCTGACCATTTTCCCAGCATGGCGAGTGGCACTGGTGCTGCTGCGCTGGCTCGTGGAATCATGCTGTTGTGGCCGCTTGCACTGCAGATTTTATTGAACTTTTTCCCCTGAAACTTGAATGCCTCAATAACCCTTTCTGGGTGCAAGCAGCGTGTATGTTACGCACGAGCAAAGCATCATCGCTCCTGTGCAAAAGCACCCATCATATCAAGAGCAGCTATCCTCAACGATAATTCCTGCTTGCGGCAAACGGCCAACAAGCTTCGGGATGTGCACTGCACAGCGAACCTCTCTTCTCGCAGATCGGCTTGATCTGCATGATCAATGCACTCTCCACATCCCAGCGAGTTTTCGCGATGGAAAGCAAAAGCTTACAGAAAACCATGGACAGGCTTCTGACTGCAATTGAATTCACGTACTCCGTCCTCCGTACCTGGACCGGTTACCGATACTCGAGTTTCTTCAAGTGTCCCTTTAATCTCGATGAGGAAGTGTTTCAAAAGCCAGGGCGATGAGAATACGACTTTGGTGGTGAATCGACGCCAGGCGTTTATCCGAAGAGGGTTAAATAGTCAGTGGGGGTGTCTTGTGTCGACGAAAAATAGCCGTGGTTGCTCACCACCCAACAGCCGAGCAGGACGCATGTGAAATCCCAAGGTCCAACGGCGATGAGAGAAACAAGACACCTCACATGAAATATTATCAATCCCAGCGTTCAAGACGTCGACGCCCGTGCTTCAAAGGAAAAATGCAACGAAAACGATCCATCAAGGATGCACGTTGCAGATCGTCAAAGGACATCGTCAATCTCGATCAATAGCGATCACTCTGAAATCACCCATATCGCG
This sequence comes from Uncinocarpus reesii 1704, assembly GCF_000003515.1. Taxonomy (NCBI): domain Eukaryota; kingdom Fungi; phylum Ascomycota; class Eurotiomycetes; order Onygenales; family Onygenaceae; genus Uncinocarpus; species Uncinocarpus reesii. Next base: position 6,533,108 of record NW_003052500.1, on the reverse strand, counting down.
CTTTGTTGAAACCTCCAAGCTTCACATCTCAAAGCCCTGGAATCCCAAGACTCTGGGAAGCCAATTTGAATTGAGTTTAGCTCGTCGAGAGAAGTAGACTGAAAGCGTATCGAGCAAGATTATTGCGATGCAACACAAATTCTCCGATGGCTCACGCGAGTCCACTCTCGCAATGCGAGAGAAACACCCGGGTGGCAAGGAACTCGAAAAGCACCATTTCACTCTTGCAGGTGTGCAAGTGACTTTGAGCCCGCCCTTGACAGCGTGGGAAACCGCCGTGTCGACCCATGGCCGCCGTTGCAGTTAATCTCACGCTGCCCTGGTCGCTTCCCTGGTTCTCGACTGTTTCGAGAATGTCTAGGCATTCCCATTCATTCTCATCTCCCTCGTTCTCTCGCTTCTATAGCCCATTATTCCTCGTAGCCTGTAGCCACATGAAACGCAGCCAGAGAGCCCGGTTTCGTGTTCCTGCATCCTTGTGGGATCCCACCCTAACAGCGGAACATTTGACTTGGCAAGTGATGGACGGATACTTTAATGTGGATGGCTTCCCCTCAAGAGGAGAAATATCAGGTGGACGATGGATCATATGGTTTGCTCGCTTCCATCGAGGACCTCTTACCACGGTCCGCAATCCAGAGATTCCAATCTCAAGCTTCCCCAAAGCCGTGACGGGTATTTGTGGGCTTCACGAGTTCACGATCTGCTCCCCAGGGTTTCGACAGGGAGGAGAAATGAGCCCTTCCGGTTCCTGCACCCCTCCCTGGAACCATGGAACGTTCGTCTGGGGTTGTGCATCAAGACTTTTTTAGTCGCAGTTGGGGGTTGTCAAAGTTCTCACCCGCGGCAAAGTCCATCGGCCTTGTCGATTTCGGTGGAGTGCTCAACAAGCGCGATTCAAACTGCACTATTGCTAGACCTGACCCTCATTATCCTGTTTGATGTTAGGGAATATTATATTGTTATTGCCTTTGAATTCTGATAAATAATAGCTCCTCCCGCTATCCTGGGTCATTTATTCATGCATTGCTTTGCTGCAAGTCCTTGAAACCCTGAAACGAGGATTATAAAAGTCAGACGGGCCGGAAACTCATGACGAGCACACGGCACACATTGATCTGTCTGCCTTTCGTTAATCTCTCCGTACCTGGTTGAGAACGGGTCGGAAATGCCTGAGCCGTGCCTGGACGTCGAAAGTGATACTAAAGACGTCTATCAAGCTTGATAGCTTGCTTATCGCTCTTGTTATTACTATTCCCCGCAATTCTTCCCGTTCCCACTTTGCCTAACACTATTACAAACACGTCAATTGGCTGGCAAATTGCCAGGAAACCATCTCGTCGCCTGGTAATTCCCAGAAGCCCCAAGCGTCGTGTCTGAGCAAACGAACAAGGGCTAAAAAGTGCGTGGACTGCACGATCTGATACCCGTTATTTTGGCGGTTCAATCTCTCGTCGAGACGACGGGCCTGCGTTGCCTTGTTTCGTTCACGGCCTGGTACACCTCTCCCAAAGAGAGAAGATTTGCATGATATCCCGCTTCTGGGTTCATAGTTTCGGGAAGCCCTCTGCAGGTCGCTTTAAAATTTCCACCTTTCGAGATTTGTATACGTATACATAGCGATATGTATCTTTTGTTACGGAAGTACCTCTCCGGATTGCGGGCCTCATGAGATAAGCGTTCCATCGTTATTTTGGAGGTGGTCTGATCAACCGGCTCTGTCGTGAAATTTCAGTGCATGAATTGAATGCAGATAAGACAAGGCAGGATTGTCCCAGGCTTCGGGTGCTCTGGTCCTCGCTCGACTTCTTCAACGGGTCTACTGAGCTTTTGCTCAAGCTGAGAGACTTGCGTTTTGTTTCCAGTTCGTGATTGCTCATTGCTGTTGGAGCTTGAACGCATTGACCGCTACGAGTCTGTCCAACTCATCCCTGGGGACGGCTCGAGGCGCAAATATCTTGGTGCAGGCCAGAGACCCGTATCTATTTCTACTTTGGCCACGTTCCTTATCACTTCTAGCGCAGCTGAACATGTGGAGGACAAGGATGACAAGCAGGGCCTTCTCAATAAGAATACCCACGAACTGGCGGCAAATGACTTTTTTATATTAGGGCCAGGATATGATGTGATGAAAATAAACCCTGGTCTTATCGTTGACTCGGTAGTAACTAGGATTTTTGATTGATCGTCAATAAATCAGATTGTATCTGATGCCAGAAGAGGGACTGATATTCCTCATTGATTTCCGTCGTCGCAGTTGACATGGCCCCCCCGTCCCCGAACCACTCGCGGTGAGAAGTTTTCATATCCCAGATCCTAAATAAACAGTATTGTTGGAGTCGTCATTGTGAGTGTCGATATCCAACAACTTTCCATAATGCACCAACACAGAAGGACTATCATCAAAACCGAGTATAAACTCCTGTCCAAGGCCCCTCAAACGCCCCTGGATTCATTCAGCTCGACAAGACTGGCAACTTGTGTCACTCATATTTGATTATGAAGTGGGAAATCTCACTTATGTTTTGTTTCAGTCCAACTCTGATAACATCACGCACCGAGCAAAGGTCGAATATGAGCCCACAGAGAAACAATTCGTACGGAACATGGTAATATCCGGCCACTTTCTATCATTAAGAGCAAGCCAGGGAAGAGAATAACCTTCCAAGCACCAAAAAAAAAACGATTTCACAACAGTTGCAATAAGGAAAAAGTTCTCAAACGATTTTTGAATTTGGAAAATAGAATCGAGGACTCTTGCATCGGCAAGTCGACTTCCGGGCTTCAGAGGAAATGTCTTGTTGAGATCATCGCTCATAGTGAGCATCAGTCTCTTCCTATTTATATTTTCACAGGTACACTGCGTGTACCCCATCATCAGCCCTGAAGAAAGAAAAGAAAGAAAAAAAAAGACAAACGAAAATCTGAAAATTCTGATCCCACTATCTTGCTTACATAAGCTTCTCGATTCCACGCTAACCCCAGTCCAGCCTAGCATCTGGCCTTTAAATACCTCCCACAACCATCTTTTTTCTTTCCTTTTCTTTTCTCTTTTTTTTTCTTTCCTCGTGCGGCGTGCGCAGCCCAAATTTTCACCCGTGTTGCCTATGCATCTGGTCCCCCCTTCTTGGGGGGATACACAATGATGATTTTACTCTTAGGTGTCGGCTGCGTTCCAGAGAAATGAAAAATTGCACGTTGATTCGTACTTTACTGGTTGTTTCGTTCAGTCTTCCTTTGGAAGTTCTGTATGGGAAATGGCCATTTGGTTTGGGATCAAACATCTCTTTTTTTTACCCTTCCTAGCGTTTGGTTGAGGATGATGGGAAAGGTATTGTGTATGGAGTAGATAATGTTAGGATAGTCAAATGTCACTCCCTGTCCTTGATTGATTTGTGCTGAGCTTGACCTGTCCATTGTGAATATTGGGAGACAAGGAATCAGCCCAAGCGTTTGGCATACTAACCAGCCACTCGTTGCTATTCTCGCAGAATGGTTGCACGGTGAGAAGAGTCCCAGGGCGATTGATAACATACTTCTATTTGAATACACAGTTTTCGAGGGTAATTGGAGATTGCCCAAGGGGATCCCTCTCTTTACTCTCCTCCAGCTTCTCCGAATTTCTCCAGCTTCCCCATTTCCCTCTTCTCGCCTGATTCACCAAATAATCTTAACCTATCCAGCCGAATCTTGTCTCCATCCCCATCCCCATCCACGAAATATGCAACCACGGACGAGACTCGTTGGAATTTCACGAAGCGCAACTCCACCACGGCAGTACCCGTCTTCGCGTCCCAGTCTTCTGGCGCAATCGTGATCTCCTGTGTCGGCTGGATATCGTCTGCTTCGTCAAACCCGATGATATGTGATCGATTGGTATAAAACTTGATTGTCTTTGGGCGCATGGGAACTTCGTCATCCCCATCTTTCGGAGGGAGGGAGGTGATATGTAACGAGTGAATCTTCAACGAAGCCTGGAATGGCATAAACAGCATCAACTGTTCGTCCGCGTCACTCTCTACCCAGTCGGGCTTGCCCTCCTCCTTGGCCTTTGGTCGTAGAGCGGAAGGTTGCGACTTCCCGAAGAGGACCCTGCCGGGCGCAATGTCGTTGTCGCAATTGAGTAAATCTATGTCCTTCACCTCCACGTTCTCGGTGATGTCTTGGTAGCTCTTGGGGGTGGCTGCTCCCAACCACATGGCGCCAGTTTCGGAAGATTCGCTATCAGCTGCTGCGTTTCCGCCCTCGCTAGCTGTAGCAAATTCTGCCACTGCACTGGTAAGGCCTTGTGCATTTGCGCCCTTGATTGTTTTGACAAGGTCACCATCCTTGAAGATCAGAAACGTGGGCATCCTAAGAGTTCGGGGAGCGCATATTAGCTGGTGCCTCGTGCAAGGTCAAAAGAAACCCCGAGTATCTAGGATCGCGAGTATACTCACGCAGTAACTGAGAAGGCCCCGGATATCTCTTGCTGTTGATCAACATTGACCTTCGTAAACGTGACTTCATTCGGACGCGAGAAGCGCGCGGATAACTGCTCATAAACCGGGGCGATGGTCTTGCATGGTCCACACCAATCGGCGTAAACTACGATACTTGACAGTTAGCAAAACGCGTCTTTGTAGTAATTCGAACCCAGGGCTTGATGACAGGTAGCTGAAGACTCTAGGGCGCGGGGTAGAGCGGGGGAAAGGGAATGTAATTTGGGGGGATAGGAGGTTGTAGATCCAAACTCACAATCCGCAACAAGGATCTTTGAAGAGGTGAGCAGCTGGAAGAACTGTTCTGAAGACGCGATAGACACTGGTTTAGCCATGTTGTTGGTGGTTGGTTGTGAAGGGAAGAAAGTGACGTCTCGTTCCTAAGTTAAATGCAACCAGCTCCGTTTCAGGGCACGTTGGTGAATCCGCTGGTTGTTCCTCATCAACATGTATCCACGCACAAAAGTGCAAGGGAAACCAAGGTTTTTTTGAAAGAGATTATTGTAAGGCTATATATCTATATTGAAAGTTGAGGCTATGCGTTGATCTCAAAGCTCAAAAGATATCTATTTTGGTTTCTATTCGTTTCACCGGGATTTGAGAATGCTCTCTCGTTAAAGACATATATTTTAGTAGGGAACCATCAGACACTGTTTAGGATTGTGCTTTCTCTCAATCCTATATCCGGAGTAAGCAAATGTATCTCAACTTTCCAACCATGATGATTGGCCAATCTAGCGTGGCGGGAACGGAGATTCGTGATGCTCGAGTCTCCGATCTGTTCAATCCAGTGGTTTCCGAAGAGTGAAACACCTTGAAGGTACATATATTTATATTCAGCCATGTGCGCCTTTGGAAATCCGCCTCAAAATCGTGATGTGAACGCGGTGCCTTTGATCAAAAGGCCATTTCCAAAAGCAACTAACCGTGTCTCGAGGAATTCCCCGAATCAAACGTAGAATCTGGATACCGCCTCTTAAGCTTCTCAGGAGTTTCCATCCACCCCATCCTCGACTTGATTGACCTCTTGCCCGCCTTCATCAACCGCGAACAGAATCTTAGCCCACAGGCTACATCCCTGACACCCAACCATTATCTCCCCTCTCTCCAATTCGTTCTCCAGATCTCCCTCAGAAACCAGAAAGCCCTTTTGGTCTCCGCACCTACAGCCCTGATACCAAAACTCAGCACCATCTGGCTCCTGTCCCGCCTGCATATCATCCAAATCAAACACCTCTAAACCAGTGTGAAATGGCTGGCCTTCTTTCTTTCCGGAGTGCTTGGCGCCCCCGCCATCAGCGCTGGAGAGGCATACCAGCGAGCGGTCATATTCGATTCTTGCGCGCGGATCAGACAGCACTTTATACGCTGCGGTAATTTGATCGACCGTGAAGGCCTGGGAGGCTCCCGGACGAGAAGCGGTGATTTGTAAAGGCGTAGTATCTCGTGAGGGAGTCGAAGAGCTAGATTTGTCCGGATGGTGCTTCAATAAAGCACGGTGGTAAGCACCTTTCAACTCGGCTTTTTGCACGAGGGTTGGAGGATACGGTAGTTCGAGGATATCATAATGCGTCGCATGGAATGTGGATTCTCCCATTGGCGGACGTTTTGCTTCATGAAGGAGGCTCTAGCGACTTGTCATGTAAGTGCCCACGCATTCTTAAAAATCCCTTATATTGCTGCAGGAGTAACAAAATGTCGTGGCGGAGTTTGTGGGAACCAATGACTAAGCAGACTGCCAACGGGTATGCTCTGTACATGAAAGTAACTAGATTACCAAGGCAGGTTTGTTTAGAAGTAATCGTTATGTTTCCACCTCCAGGCCTCGCTGATCTGGCCGCGGTTTACATGCGTTGGCGCGTTTTGTTGTAAATGGGTATTATGTCGTCCTGCTTTTGACGGATAGAGGTGCGGGAAGTGTTTGTTCTGAATCCGGATAAAATGCCGCATTAAAAATTGAAATCCGAGCGCAAATCCTCCCTGCTATATAAAGACGTGATATGTCCCTTCGTGTCCTTTTGTCTTGCCACAAACTGTGATAAATCCTCATTGCTCTATCTAGCTTGTCTTCAACAAGAGAAATGCAGAACCAGAACACAGAGTCGCGAGGCCTCTACCCCAGAATCGCTTCACTCGAAGAATCAAGAGGAACAGGAGTGGAGAGATCTATAACGTTCAAAGACAAACTATCTAGGGCGACAGTAAGAGAGACGACCTAAAATAACTGCAAAATTTTCTCACTAACGTACAAATTAATAGAGGGCTAAGGCGGGTTAAACAGCATATTCGATCAAAAGTACAAAACATGGTCGCGATCAACTATTCCATCTATTCGCTGGCCTTGAAAACATAGCGGTCTTCAGCCTTGGAGGCGAAAGGCACGCCAAGCTCGAGAAGCTTGACAAACACTTCCGAGAACTCCTTGAAGAAGACATCGCTGTCCTTGGCGTATCGTTCAACGTGCTTCTTGAATTCTTTGTCCTTCACCAAAGCCATATCGGTTGGCAGCATCATCAAGGTCTTGGTGCTGTTGTCGGTGAACTGCTTGGGGCCGTTCCACTATTCACTAGGTTAGTCGCAGTTTCAACTTCGCCAGCGAAGGTGGACGAGAGTATACCTTTCTCTGAACCCACTTCTCATCAAGAAGGAGCTTGAAGAAGTCATTGGTGAAAACCGTAGGGCTGAAGTCCCAGGGTCCGTCATATCCAGATCGGTCAGAGTGGGCACGTCCAAGAGCGTGAGCGCCAGAAAGTGCGACCATCTCGCGATCATCGAAACCCATGCGGCCGAAAATGGCTCTGATGTGCTTCTGGTCCTTGGACGCGTCGGGAAGGCGGCCATCGGGCGTGCAGGCAGACATATCGGAATCCTTACGGCCGGGGCGCCATGGGATGGTAGGTCCACCAAGCTCTTGAATGGCACAGGCACCAGCAAGCGTCCACAGATCGGAATAGGTAATCCAGGGGAATTTCTCTAAAGAGGGGAAATTGCGACTATTAGTAAATGCAACCGCAAATGTCCCTGGTTGAGCTCGGATTTAAACTCACGTTTAACAGGCTCAAGGAAATCTCTCGCGGCCTTCAAGCCAGCATTGGCTCCGTGATCCGACTCGGGAGCGAAACGCATGGTAGCGCCGTTGCTTCCTCCAGTCCCGGTTTCCTTGTCGTAGGTACCGCTAGCATGCCACGCCAAACGAACAAGCACCTGATATCATTTTGGTCTTAGCCTCATGACTCGGATCCAAGAAAGTGGAAGCTATGCAATGACTTACCGGTCCATAGCTTCCATCATCATAGTCATCCTTCTCAATGAGAAGACGTGCGATTTCGTCATAAACTTTCTGGAAGTCCTCCTTGGTTGGGTCGGTGATAACGGTCGGCTTTGCCGAGTTGGACAGCTGGTTACCGCCCAAATAGTAGAAAGCACCAGCACCACCAGCAGCAACAGCAGCGAGAGACCAAAGGAGCCCGGACGGCGACTTCTTGCCTTCAGCGCCGGAAGAGTATCCTCGACGCGAAGACGCGCGGAAAGCGTAGGCGGGAGTGGTGAAGCGGAGAGAGCTACGTGTTACCGAGGACTTTGCGGAAGAGGTCGCGGGGGTAGCTCGAGCAAAAGCTCTCGTGAGGGTGCGTGCTGCGGCAGCCATGTTGTGTGCTGACGTCGATGAAATAAAGAGCAACTTTGTCCGGATTCGTCGATGACTTGAGAAATGAGGAGTTTGGACGGATTGGAGATCAGAATGGACTGGATGCTGATGGAAGATTTGTGATCAATGGGGGTTTGAAGGACCGAAACTGTGGCTCGGGCGACTTCTGGTTGGTCCACCGAGAGCTTCTCCCGTGCCCGACCAGCCAATCAGGGGTCCAGGGTGAAACGCTTGACCACCACCCAAAACGGAAGGAAGCCGCGAGCTTAGCTAAGCATCCCTCTTGCCAAGCCTTCCTAACTCCGGGATTTGCCCAGAACGCCGCCCGCCTGGAGGGATTGACTGACTGGAGATTCTCATGGAACTACGGAGTATTATTGATATTTGTCTCTAATAAGATATCTAAATGTCCGTCCTTGATTTAGTCCTAACTGCAAAACAAGATATAAGCAGCAGGGTGGAGAAGACGACAGTTCCTGCTAAAAAACTGTTATAGATTTGATCTCCCACTACTTGATAAACGAAGTATGCATCAGTGGCCATTGAAGAAGCACAAGATGCTGGCAATGTTGTGGGTTCTGAGTCCGGCGTTGTACATTTCGCCTGGAGGTTCTCGAATGATATCAGCGCTCTGCCGCTCGGGGGGTGTTGTCAGACCGAGGATGGCCGACTCGACAGGAAACTGTCGAAAGGGCAACTGAGAGCAGTACTCGTCAAGGGAGAGGATTTGGTGTTGTCATTATCTATCACGCAGCAGAATTGGATCAACTGCAAACTGCCACGCAGTATCGAGCTGAGTGGTTCGAGGTTGTTGCTGGTTATTGTGATGGCAACAGAAGATGGATGGCGCGAAGAAATTTTCCTTTTGTGAAGATGCGCTAACCTTAAAATGATGGACTCGGTCCGTTCAAAACCCGAGGATCACGTGCATTTTAAGCTTGCGAACAACAAAAATCTCTCGACTTCATCGAAGTTGTTTCTTCTTCTTTTTTTTTCTTTCCTCACACTTTCTAAAAAAAACCTCTGAACGCATAATCAACCTCCAATCTCCTCTATCCCCATAGGATGGCCAGGTCATATTGGCGTACTAGACTGACGGGCCGAGAGTGGTGTACTTCCTATACTCTCTCGGCTTCATGGACATTTTATAAGGCTTCTTTGCACCGACTTTCAGTGGTCGTGGGAGTCACCTGCTGTCCAAACATATCCTTCCAGCCATCTGTTGGATGATTTCGTAGTATTGATAAGTAGCTATTCGGATCCACTAGGCCGAATGTAGGAACCTACTCCAGGCCTTCGAGACGCTCGCGGGTCCTCATGCAGGTACGGATATTGAAGTCTATCCTACATCATCCGGCCTTATTAGCTACATAAAAAAGAACTGAATGAAGTGGCAAAATGGTTCACTAGTTTCGGAGGGTATCATCATTAAAAGTACAGTACGAAAAAGACCATTATGCTCTCACTCCACGGTCGCAAATACGGGAACCCAAGAGCAAAACGCCGATTCCAACTCCTAGATGCAACCTGGCGCCAAACTAAATATGCCCCCTCCCGTTCAATCATCTGTCGACATTGTCAGTATTTAAACACGGTGGAAGATGGCCGAGATGTGTCCATACTCTTCAGTGATGTCGGTTTCTGCAAACTCAAGCCACTTTCCAGATACGGAACGTTTCCAGAACCGAGCTGTCCCATCGTCTCCGGAGGACATTAGACAGTCACCTACAGTATTTGTCAATCGATTCACATGTTCAATCCCTGGAAATATGTGGAATTGGTGATGCGAAGAACGCACGGGGAACCCATACCTGCGTGAGAGAATTCAAGGAGCCACAAACACAGGTGTTTGCTGTCGAAAGAAGCTACTTCCTTGAAGGTATGCCTAAATGCGCTTTTACCTCCACGTTGTTTGTCTGCGGCAGGGCCGGGCGATCGATGAGCGAGGGCGGATCCGATACCTGACTGGCTAACTGTCGCACGGGTTGACGATGGGCGCTGCGTATTGGCTGGCTTTTCGGACTCAGTATGCCCATTCGTAACATTATTGTTCGCCACAGATGTGTAAAGCTCAAAAATCTTAATGGTGCCGTCTCTTGAACCGCTTGCAATGAGGTCGTATCCCCGCACAGAACCGTGCGCCCATGAAACATCACGCACCAGGCAATGATGCCCAACAAGCTCAATAGCATGATAAAACTGCCGATCGGCTCCCATCCTGTAGATTTTCACCGTATTCATAGCTGCGACTACCAGAGACAGGCTCTTGCTATCCCATGATGGCAGCACAAGATGTGTCATATCACTCGGGTCATGGTGAAATTGGACCTTGAAGCTAGTTTCCTCACCGCGCTGAGGCTCGGTGCAGACACGGAATTGATCAATTTGCTGCCATTCCGCCAAATTATCCTCTCCAACTGGTTCTAAGATTGTGAGGAGACCATCTCGGGTAATCACTGCAAGCCAGGAGTCGAGGTCAAGGTTGCGGAAGTCCATGGAAACGTAGGGAGTGCGCACGGGAGAAGTGAGGCGGAAGATATTTCGAAAGCGACGCCCGGAGTTTGGAGCCTGGGTGAGATCTTCCTGCCAAAGCTTGAATTTCATGTCGTTGCCCACAGTTCCGATATGTTGACCGGTAAATGGGCCATTCCACGCTGCCTGTTGGTGAGAAAATGGGTGTTAATACGCATATCACAGCCACCGGAGATATCAACTTGCCAGTCAACTAACATCATATATTTCAGCATCATGGGCGCGCCATGTGTCTGTAAGTTCCCAGCCGGTTTCATTCTGGTCCCAGACCTTGACCCGATGATCTGACGAGGCCGTGAGAATGCGATTGCCGTACCAGTTGAATTTAATCACGTTGACCTGGTCGCGATGACCGATTTCGAATTCTGTAAAAGCTGGCATTTCCAGTCATGCTCGCAGAGCTATCGTTCTGTTCCCTTGATCGATTACTTCTACGGAGTAGAGAGCTTGAGCTTCCAACACAGCTCTGGGGGAGGTGGTGGGGAAGCAGCCAATCAAATAGCTCACATAAACAATATCACTTTCCGCCCCTGAGGGACTGGAACAAAGTGACGGAGAACTTTGAAATAGTCCTTGGGATTGGATTTTTGCATTTCTAATATTTTCTGCCTTCTACAAGTTAAACCCATTACTGTTCTCTTGACCTTTTTGAACTTGGCCTGATCAAACGAAAACGGCTTCTGTTGCTGCCCGCAAGGCGCACTCTGCCTACCATGAAAGTGATATGGGCACCCTCGATCGTGGCTCAGTCCCCATCTCGACCGCCATGTCGTCTGCGATGTATTTGCCGGTTTTAGCTGGTCAGTTAGTTGATAGAACCCAGTACAGGGTACCTTGCATTGATTGCATCATGCTGTCCAGTTGGTGGACGTGGTGTTCAAAGGTCATTGAAGTTGATAAATGTTACCAATCAGGCGATTAACTAGTTAACTAGCTGAAGGGCATTTGAGAATACTGAGAGTGTGTTGATCAAGAAACTTTGAGCTCTCTTGGTTAGTTACTATGAATAATAGTATTGCTGCTGGAATGCGCCAACGGCTTGCCAAGTATTGTAAGAGATCTGACATAGGAGATCTAAGATAGGGAAAGAGCAGCAGGTCTGGAATGGGTTGGGCTTGCATTGGAGCATGCTTCAACTTGTTACAAGAGAGCAGCTTTAGAAAAGAGAAAAGAAATGATTAAGAATGTCTATCCAAGCTTGCTAAATATCAAGATAGGCGGTGAACCATGGCAATAATAACCTAAAATTAGCTGAGAACAGCTTGCAACATCCTGAACTTTAGCACAACAGAAACTGACAGCTTTCTTTTTCTCCTTTTCTTAAAGGTTTGAGGGATTTGACTATGTGATTTGGTGGTGTATTTCGACATGATAACCACTCTCACCCGGACAGAAACATGGAGCCTCCTTACAGCTCTTGTAGCATGCTTCGGGGTTATTGTGAATACATTCCAAGGCGATGGGGAACCGTTGATAGCATCACTAGCTCTGAGCGGCATAGCTTTTGTTGTGGCATTCAGCTTGATACGATGGCTAGGTGCTGTATTCATGAAGGCTGGTTTGAAAGGGAAGGATATGTCCAAACTGAGACAGATTGAAATGTATGTCAGTGTTGTATTAGGGTTATGGTAGCCTTGCTAATCTGGGCTGCTTTTAGACCAGAAACCATGGGTGCTATTTGTGCAATTGTGTATATACTGGCAATTATTGTCTTTATTCCATTCCCTTTTTATAAAGATATCGTTGCCGCAACGTCTGGAGGCGGTAATCGCGATGTTGTCTTGCCCGTTGCGCATGTAGAGACTGGGCGATTCCTGCATCGTTTCCCTCACAATAAGGTGAAGTGGCCCCAGAAATGGTTGGTGAGGCCTATTTGACTGATTGGGTTAGTTTTGATGCGACAGCTTGCATCTTACTTATCGGGGCTACTGTCATTGCAATCCATCGTTATCCTAGGCATAGGGGACGATCTCCTCGATATTCGATGGCGACATAAAGTGCTGATACCAGCATTTGCCGCTATACCGATGCTTATTGTATACTTTGTGGACTTCGGAGTCACCCAAGTGGTCGTCCCTGTTGCCCTACAGAGATATCTAGGATCGATGATTGATTTGGGCTGGCTGTATTACGTGTATATGGCGGCCGTGGCAATCTTCTGTCCTAATAGCATTAACATGCTTGCAGGCATTAATGGAATCGAGGTATCGCAATCAATCGCCATCGCGATTCTCTTAATCGTCAACGACGCAATGTATTTGGCTCCAATCACCCCATATCCTCACCCGGCCACGGATTCGCACTTGTTCTCGATCTATCTCTTACTTCCATTTATCGCTGTCTCACTAGCGTTATGGTGGCACAATTGGTATCCTGCAAAAGTGTTCGTGGGAGACACCTATTGTTATTTTGCGGGAATGGTGTTTGCCGTGGTGGGAATCCTAGGACATTTCAGCAAAACTCTGCTGCTTCTCTTCGTTCCGCAGATTTTCAATTTCCTTTATTCCACGCCACAGCTTTTTCACTTGATGCCATGTCCGAGACACCGACTGCCGCGATTCAACGCTCGAACGGGGCTCCTGGAACCATCTGTCGCTCAGTGGCCGCGACCACCGAAAAGGCCAATCGCGATCGCCCTTGAGATTCTAAATCAGCTCCATCTAGTACTGATTAAGAAAAACGAACAAGGGGAGATTGTCGAATCGACTAATTTAACCCTGCTGAACCTTTGGCTTATCTGGTTTGGGCCTTTACGGGAGGATAAACTCGCGGTGCACGTAGTCGGGATCCAATTCTTCTGCGGGTTCATTGGTTTGCTGGCCAGACATAAGCTTGCGTTATGGGTGTTCAGGGAGGATAACCGTGGATTTGGATCAAATCCAGTATAGATTTGGGGCACATGTCGTGAATAGAATATGTATGATATCGATCTCTTCCATTCTGTCGGCCGCACAAGCTCTCTCCGCACTCGGCGTTGCTGGTCAAACTCGCCTCCGAAACTCGGCCTCCCGGTTTCGCCGCTGATACCCGCTGGCAACCAATCAGAACTCGCTACTTTGCGATGACCCCCGATTTCGGGCCGCCCCTCGTTGGAATCGAAGAGCTATATCACTGACTTGAGTTCCTCTACAGCTTGCTCAGAGTCATTCCACACTTTTGACATTTCGACATTTCTTCGGTGCTCCGGAATTCCTTGATCCTATAGTTGATATCCAGAGCATTAGAAAGAATACAGTATGCCTTCGGCAGAAAGGAAACCAAAGACCTTGTATGACAAGGTTTTCCAGGACCATATTGTCAACGAGCAGGAAGATGGCACAATTTTGCTCTATATCGGTATGGAAGCTCGTGCTTTGTGATGTCTCTCTTTCTATGCTAATGCGCCCGCAGATAGACATCTCGTACATGAAGTGACATCACCAGTGAGTTCCTTTTAATCCCTGTTCCTTAAGCCCAGGACCATATGCTAACGGTACCCGCAGCAAGCATTTGAAGGATTGAAGAATGCCGGGCGTCCAGTGCGAAGGCCTGACTGTACTTTAGTTACAGTGGATCATGTACGCGTTGTTCCTGAGCCCCTTTCTTCTTCCATGGCTAACGAGTTGGTAGAATATTCCCACTACATCACGGAAAACCTTCAAAAACGTCTCCGAATTCGTTCAGGAAGCCGACTCTCGTTTACAATGCATGACCCTCGAAGAAAACGTGAAGGATTTCGGTCTTACATACTTTGGGCTTGGAGACAAGAGACAGGGAATAGTTCACGTCATTGGCCCGGAACAAGGGTTTACTCTGCCAGGTACAACAGTTGTCTGCGGAGACAGCCACACCTCAACCCATGGAGCGTTCGGAGCTTTAGCGTTCGGTATCGGAACCAGCGAAGTCGAACATGTGCTTGCGACGCAGACCCTGATCACCAAGCGGAGCAAAAACATGCGCGTGCAAGTCGAGGGAGATCTCCCACCAGGGGTTACGAGTAAAGATATTGTGCTCCACGTTATTGGCGTAATTGGAACCGCAGGAGGCACAGGCTGTGTCATTGAATTTTGCGGCTCCGCTATCAGAAAACTCAGTATAGAGGCAAGAATGTCTATTTGCAACATGTCTATTGAGGCTGGCGCCAGAGCTGGTATGATCGCGCCTGACGAAATCACTTTTGAGTACTTGAAGGGGAAGCCTCTTGCGCCCAAGTATGACAGCGCAGAATGGAAAAAGGCGGTCAAGTATTGGTCAAGTTTAAGATCCGACGAAGGCGCTACATATGATAAGGAAGTTTTCATCGATGCCAAAGAGATCATCCCCACAGTTTCGTGGGGCACGTCTCCCCAGGACGTCGTGCCCATCACTGGCGTTGTCCCCGGACCAGACGATTTTGATGACGAAACCAAGAAAGCAAGCGCTCGAAGGGCTCTTGAATACATGGGTCTTACTGCCGGAACGCGCATGCAGGATATCCCAATCGACAAGGTCTTTATCGGTTCTTGCACGAATTCCCGGCTTGAGGATTTACGCGCTGCTGCCCGCATTGTTGAGGGCAGACGAGTAGCACCCAACGTGAAGAGGGCCATGATTGTTCCGGGATCTGGCTTAGTCAAAGAGAGAGCAGAAAGCGAGGGATTGGATAAGATTTTTCTTGATGCTGGATTTGAGTGGAGAGAAGCCGGCTGCTCGATGTGCTTGGGCATGAATCCGGATATTCTCTCCCCGCGAGAGCGATGCGCCAGTACTTCGAACAGAAACTTCGAAGGCCGACAAGGAGCAGGAGGGCGGACGCATCTCATGTCACCGGCAATGGCTGCCGCTGCTGCCATCGTTGGAAAGCTTGCTGATGTTAGAGACTACGCGCACGCAAGCCCTGCCGTCAAACAAGGCTCGCCCAAAATTGAAGTTCAGCCGGAAGTAGACGACATTGAAACTGAAGATGACCTTGACCGTATTCTCGATTGCCCTAAGGATAACGAACCTCATGCCAACACTTCTGCCGCCAAATCTTCTGTTGGTCTCCCCAAGTTCACTACACTCAAGGGTATTGCGGCACACCTTGACCGTGCGAACGTAGATACCGACGCTATCATCCCGAAACAGTTCCTCAAGACTATCAAGCGTACGGGGCTCGGCAGTGCACTCTTTCACGCCCTTCGATATAATGAGGACGGTAGCGAAAACCCAAATTTTGTTCTCAACAAGGAACCATACCGTAGGAGCAAGATTCTTGTGAGCGGAGAAAACTTTGGTTGCGGAAGCTCTCGAGAACATGCTCCATGGGCGCTCCTCGATTTTGGTATCAAGTGTATCATTGCACCGTCGTACGCCGATATCTTCTTCAACAACACGTTCAAGAACGGTATGCTTCCCATCATAATACCAGATGCCGCAACGATAAAGAAGATCACTACGGAGGCGGAAAGTGGCAACGAAATCGAGGTAGATTTGGTTAACCAACGCATCAATGATGCCGCGGGCAACAAACTTGCAGACTTTGACGTGGAGGAATTTAGGAAACACTGCCTTGTGAACGGCTTGGATGATATCGGGCTTACCATGCAGATGGAAGAGCAAATCAAGAAGTTTGAGACACACCGTACGCTGGAAACGCCTTGGCTCGATGGGAGCGGATACTTGAAGCGGAGAAACGGCAAACGGAATGGCCCAGTCATGGTTGAGGCAGCCCCCGTTCCAAAGACGAATCGAGGAGAAGTGAAGGGAGAGCCTCTCGAATGGTGAAAAGTGCACATGTTTCTCCTTTCTTCTCTTCTTCTATTGACGGCTCCGATTTTTATGCTTGATTCCTCTTGACTGATAACATAGCGCTCGGGTTATTTTTGATATCAGCGATATCTTCAATTCACGTGAAATATGTTTATAATGTGAATATAAACTAGCCTTGTTTTCCTTTTAATCCTGTGTACCTCTATGCCATTCTCCGCATGAGTCGGCAGCAGACCTCAACTGGTTACTGCCCCACGGGACTTACACATATTGAAATAACATCCTATTCTGCCAGAGACGCCCCCAGGGTGTTCGACGCAGAGAGATCTCTCGACCGTTGCGAGAGCTCTGAAGTCCGGAGGGGGCCTAGGTGTGCTACCCATGACCTGGAAGCGCTTCACACTGTCACATTTCACTCTAAAATCGCCGCATACAGTTCCAAGAGATCGGCCTTCAATACTCCGGTATTCTAATGGGATATGTCTCGGAACGAAGACCATTGGGAAAAAGCTCAGGTTGAGGGTGAAAAGGCCAAGATTACCTATTAGTTATGTCAATGATCACAGTGGACGCTTGGAAGACTTCAAGATTAATACTGTGAACCAAACAACCTGAAGCTGATGTTGTGTGTAGTAGTATTTCAAGCGTCCAGAGTGAGTATTATGAGACCAGTAGGATGCTGGATGAGCAAATGGGAGACAAACAAAACAAACATTAACTACTAGTTAGTTAACTAACTACTTGGTGGTCAAGTTCTCAACGACAAACGAGAGATGACATTCCTTCCTATGTGCAGAGCTAGAGTGTCTGCTGGGTTCAATATGTACTTCTTGCTGAGGGAAGTGCTGTCTGGGGCAGCTGGCTTTACCCTTCGCCATCGCTGCCACTTCCACTTGAACTTTCCTTCTGTGCTGACCTTCCCGATGGTGTCTACTGCTGGTGCTTGGGGCTTTTCTCAGCTACTGTGTCAAATTCAGCAAATATGTGACTACGGGCCCCCGGATGTATGCTTGCCGTCTAGCCATCCGTATCACTACAGTTTAGAATGAAGCCCCGTCGGGGTTCAAGCCTTATCCACAATATCGACTACATGCACCCAGCAAGCCTTCCTGTGGTGCGGTGGATATTAGCAACAGTCTTGGTTATAACATGGGCTGCTCCCGCGACATGCTGGCCTTATGACCCCAACGAGGTCGGATACAACCTCAACGAGAACAAGAACGCCGCTAGCCCTGCTGAATACTCGGGGAAGTGGCCAGACCACAAATATTTCCCTTCACCTGAAAATTGGAGATTCCCGTTCTACACTCTTTTCGTGGACAGATTTGTGAACGGTGACCCGAACAACGACAATGTCAACGGCACCACATTTGAGCGGGATGTTAACTCAAACCAAATGCGGCATGGCGGAGACGCTCTGGGCCTGGTTGACTCGTTGGATTACCTTCAAGGCATGGGAATCAAGGCAAGGCTTGCCGTCGGGATTCGTATATTCTCGCCAGTGCACTAACATTTTACCCGCTAGGGAATATACATCGCTGGGACAATCTTGATCAACGAACCATGGGGAGCTGACGGATATTCGACCCTCGATACGACGCTCCTTGACCGCCACTTTGGCAATATGGAAACATGGCGATATGCCATCACTGAAATACATAAGCGAGGCATGTATATTATTATGGACAATACCATTGCAACGTATGTACTTTCCCTGAGACCGTTTTACAGTTGGTTTTGGAGCTGGGAATTAACTCAATATCAGACTCGGAGACCTTCTTGGGTTCCAAGGCTATTTAAACACTACTACCCCTTTTCAAATCACGGAACATAAAGTTACTTGGAAATCGGATAGGAGATATGTCGATTTCCACCCGGGAAACCATTACAACGAGACTTGTGACTATCCAAGGTTTTGGGACGA
>NW_003052500.1:6482259-6514716 GCF_000003515.1 Uncinocarpus reesii 1704 | reverse complement strand
TCAAAGGGAGTTATGATAGCGAATTTGTTCAGTTTGGCCATATGGAAAGCTTTCGCGTGTATCCCGACTGGCAAAGACCTCTAACCAATTCGCTTCCGTTCAGGATCGTTTGCGGGAATGGTTGCCCTCGGGTAGAGAGAAGCTTATTAGACACTCCTGTCTCTTGATAGAGCAGCTTGATATCGATGGTTTTCGGTACGACAAAGCAAGTCAAGCCACGGTCGACGCGTTAAGTGATATGAGCGAGGCATATCGTGCCTGCGCCCGAAAACTTGGGAAAAACAATTTCTTTCTCCCAGGAGAGATCACTGGTGGGAACACACTTGGTTCCATTTATATCGGCCGTGGGCGACAAGCCGATATGCGATTGCTAGATTTAAAAGATGCACTTCGACTCGATAGCAACAACGAGGCCTCCTTTATCCGTAAAAAGGGAAAATCTGCTTTGGATGCCGGTGCGTTTCACTACTCTGTCTATCGGGCCATGACGAGATTTCTTGGTATGAGCGGCAATCTAGCGGCCGGTTACGATACTCCTGTTAATTGGGTTGCCTCTTGGTACGAGATGCTCCTCACTAATGATCTAATCAACGTGAACACCGGCAAGCTCGATCCGCGACATATGTACGGCGCTACCAACCAGGACGTTTTCCGCTGGCCCGCTCTCAAAGACGGCACCCGAAGACTGCTTATGGCCTTGTATATAGTGTCGTTGCACCTTCCTGGGATCCCCTTGATCCTCTGGGGCGAAGAGCAGGCGTTCTATATCCTCGACAGTACAGCGTCGAATTACATATTTGGTCGACAGCCGATGTCTTCTGCGATTGCTTGGCAGACCCATGGATGTTACCGACTCGGTTCATCTCACTACTTCCAATGGCCTCTTGGACCTGCTGCTGACGGCTGCCACGATGACGCTGTTAGTTATGACCATCGAGATCCATCACATCCCGTTCGAAACATTTTAAAGGCCATATTCCAAATGCGAGAAAACTATCCTACGTTGAACGACGGCCTTTATACCCAAGAGCTGTCAAAGCTGACCCGAAATAAAACCCATGACCCTCGAGATATACCAACTGAAGTCGGTATATGGTCGGTCCTTCGCGGGCATTTCAATGAGGTTCAGGACCCTGAACATAAGGATTTGCCCATATGGCTCATTTATCATAATGATGATCAAAGGGTTGACTATAATTTTGACTGTGGCAACCGAGAGAAGGCCCTTATTTCCGTCTTTGACGAAGGTATTACTGTGAAAAACTTATTTCACCCTTATGATGAGCACAAGCTGAAGCCGAGCCCTGTGAAACTTGGAATCAACAACTCAACAAATCACAATGGATGCCTTGACACTCTGCGGATGGAAGCCTGGGACTTTCGGGCGTACGTTCCTAAATCAAAATTCATCCGCCCAAATCCTATGATCACAAAATTCTTACCTGGTCATGACGCGCGGCTAGCCTCCAAAGTTGGCTCAACCGCAAATGAGACTATCCACGTGGAGATTTACTTTTCCGACGAGATGAATTGCAGCAGCGTGACAGAGAGCTTGTTGTTCAACTCAACGACACATAACGGTATTAAACCATCAATAGGGCGCCGCAGCGTGCAATGCAAATCAATTGAACCCACCAAGCTACAATTTGCAGGTGAAATACCCGGTATTTGGAAATGGTCTGGGAACCTTACTGGAGTATACAACGGAATTCATCGGCTACAGATCGAAAGTGCAAAGTCAAAAGACGGGAAGCGGACTACTGGTGTTGTTGACCAATTTCTGTTCCGAATCGGGCAGCTAGATAATCCAATGGTTTTCACACGCACGGCAAATTACTCGTCTACCTTGCTACACCGGAACGAAAAGGGAGAACTCTACGTGAACCATCATGCCGCTGGTGCTGACTCTTACCGATATTCAACTGATTGGGGTTTAAGTTGGTCGGAGTGGATGCATTATAAAGGCGGGAATGATACGCTGAAGAAGCAACAGTGGATTGGTACCAAGAAGCAGCGGTGGAAAGGTGAGCATGTGATTGTTGAGTATTGGAATCGTATGGCAGGCAGTAGTAGCCACGTCCAGCACGGCGATCTCGACTGGCAACATGATCATACAAGGAGATTCCCACATCTGTTCTGGAACGGACCGCATAATCTCTACGGTTACGACGCTGGAATTGAAAACCAATTGCGCCTCAACGAAAACGGACAGTGGACCATAGGTTTTATGTCAGAGTGGCCAACTGTGGCTCAAGTGAATGTTTGGGGTATGAATAAGGATGGAGAACCAGATAAAAGCTACGTTTTTGGCGATGCCAACGAAGATTCTGTCTTGGATCGTCTTCCACCTTCATCGTTGAAAAAATCAGTCCTCAAAATTGAGCCTCCTCCTTTGCCCTACCTATCTTGGACTTTCGTCTTGAACGATGGAACATTACGTTTTGAGCTGCTTCCCGCCAGTTCAATGTATGTGCAACTGGCTCTTTTTGTGATTTTGTTGGTCATTTTCATCGCAACTGCAGTAGCTGGAGGTTATGCGTTCAAACGTCACTTTTGTCGAGTCATTGTTAATACGGGTGACATGGAGAATAAACAGGCTCTCCTTATGTCGGCTGAAGAATGCTGCAAGACTCCAGGGCCATTCAAAAGACTAATGAGCATATTCGGCCGCTTAATCATAAACGAAGATCCCCGGTGCTTACCGTACTCACGACGGACTGTTCTTATTGCGACAATGGAATACGAAATAAAGGATTGGGGTATAAAGATCAAAATTGGAGGCCTCGGAACCATGGCAAAGCTCATGGTGCAAAGTTTACATGATCTAAATTTGATTTGGGTCATCCCCTGTGTCGAAGGTGTCGTGTATCAACTTGATCAAAAAGCCGCACCTATGACCATCAAAATTTTTGGCGAGAATTACAAGGTTGATGTTCAGTATCACACCATTCGAAATATTACCTATGTTATTCTTGATGCGCCCATTTTCCGGCAACAGAAGAGCGATGATCCATATCCGGCTCGGATGGACAACCTTGACAGCGCTGTATATTACTCCGCTTGGAACCAATGCATTGCGCAAACCATGCAGAGGTTCCACATTGATATATATCACATCAACGATTATCATGGTGCACTTGCCCCCCTCTATATCCTTCCCAAAACTGTGCCGGTGTGCCTGTCTCTTCACAATGCCGAGTTTCAAGGTCTCTGGCAAATTCGCGAGGATGATGACATGAAAGAGTTGTGTCAGGTGTTCAATATTACTAAAAATATTGTCAGGAAATATATTCAATTTGGGGAAGTTTTCAATATGTTACACGCTGCTGCGAGTTATTTGCGAATTCATCAACAGGGCTTCGGTATCGTGGGTGTATCCGAAAAGTACGCAGAAAGGTCTTATAAGAGATATCCTATCTTCTGGGGATTGAAAACCGTGGGGAAACTACCTAATCCGGACCCAGATGATAATGGAGTGGTTGAGGAGGACTGTGAACATACAGATATCAAAATCGATCCCCAGTATGAGGTCTCGAAAGCCCAACAAAAGAGACAAGCACAGGAATGGGCAGGACTTGACCAGAATCCAAAGGCCAGATTGTTTGCATTTGTTGGAAGATGGTGCTCACAGAAAGGTATAGACCTCATAGCAGATGTCTTCCCTCGCCTCCTTGAAACCCGAAAGGATGTACAGCTTATCTGTGTTGGCCCGCTGGTTGATCTTTATGGAAAACTTGCTGCGTGGAAACTCCACAAGCTGATGGAAATGTATCCGGCCCAAGTGTATTCGAGGCCCAAATTTACGTCTATTCCACCTCATATTCAGGCCGGAGCTGATTTTGTTCTTATCCCTTCGAGAGATGAACCCTTTGGTTTGGTTGCCGTGGAATTCGGTCGCAAAGGTGTCCTCGGAGTTGGGGCAAGAGTTGGGGGTCTGGGACAAATGCCAGGTTGGTGGTATCCGGTTGAATCTACCGCAGCCAGCCATTTGATACAACAATTTCGGCAAGCTATTGACCAGGCGTTGAACGCGAAGCCTGAAGACTTGGCCAAAATGCGTGCAAGCTCAAGGACACAGCGGTTCCCTGTCGCACGATGGGTTAAAGAGCTTGATATGCTACATCTCGCTGCAATCAGGATACACGAGAAAAATCGCGCTTTTCCTGCCCCTATAGAAGCCTGCCCCACAAACCCCGGAGATACAAGAAACGACAATGTCGCCGAGCAGGAGAGTGGTGAATCTCTCCTCGATCTTCTGCATGCCGACCACTTCCCATTTTTGCCACCCGATCCTCCTTCTATGTGTGCAGTACACCCCTTTGCCTTGGCTCCTGACCCTTTTGTTGCAGCGGGTAGCGGCCCTCTTGCTTCCCTTAACTTGGTTACGGGCAATAGAAAGGATTTCCGCTTGCAAAATGTGGATCCGGCTTTTACTGATCGAAAGGGTGAATTCATAGAAGCATTTTTAATGTGGCTTGAATGCTTAAATGGAAACAACTCTGAGACCCTACTATGTATTGAAGCATTTTTGAAAAAGGTTGAGAAGAAATGGTACCAACGCCTCAGGAGTGGCCGTTTGACCAAGGCTCAGCCGAAAGAGTCTGGCCAAACCGATTGGGCGCTTCCTCCTGGTTTCGCTAAGGATTTGGAATTGGCGGAGGGAAAAGACGAGCATGACGACGGTACAAGCGCCGACAACATGAACAACCCGGTTGGCCTCAAGCGACTTATGCTGGCCCGGATTGGAGACTGGCCAGTTTATTCATTTTTTCTTGCGTTTGGACAGATAATAGCTGCCAACTCTTATCAGATATCGCTGCTAAGTGGTGAGGTTGGGCAATCGGCTGAAAAGCTCTACATTATTGCAACAGTATACCTCGTCGGGTCTATTGCTTGGTGGCAAGCTTTTAAGAGATTCAAGGCAGTTACAGTGCTCTCTATTCCCTTTTTCGTTTATGCCCTAGCTTTCTTTTTGCTTAGTTGTGCTCAATTCGGATACACTGAAACGGCAACAGGAGTGATTCAGTTTTTCAGTGCTGCGTTATATGCCTTTTCGGCTGCTAGTGGTTCTGTCTTCTTTGCCCTCAATTTTGGCGATGAAGGAGGCACACAAGTAAGGGACTCTGTGTTCAGAGCCTGCATCATCCAAGGTACACAGCAAATTTTAGTGGTCGTGTTATGGTACTGGGGTTCGAGCTTATCGAAAAGCAGAGCTGCAGGTCAAAACCCAAACCCGGGCTCCTGGCAAATCCAGTAAGCCTTACCCTTATCTTGCAGCAGAAAGCCCTGGAACTAACCATGATTAAAGCCCTACCGCATTTGCCGTTGCTGTGGCTTTTTGCGCGGTCGGTGGTACGTCCTTCTATGGGCTTCCCGACTGCTATCGGCGCCCTCGTGCGAAAGTCCCATCATTCTACGTCTCCGTTTTCCGCCGGAAGATTCTGCTGTGGTTTTTCGCCTCAGTAGGTATTCAAAACTTCTTTCTCAGTGCACCGTACGGCCGCAATTGGAGTTGTGAGTCTCTCCCATTAGACCTTGCTGAGTAGCTCATGTTTCTAACCAAGGCACAGTTCTCTGGGGCTCCAGCCATACCAAACCATGGCAAATTGTGATGCTTGTTCTTGCATTCTTCATTGTTGTTTGGTGTGGTATGCTCGGTATGAACTGCGGAATAGATCATGATGAAAAGGCACTTTTACTTACTAGGATTAGCACTCCTAAAACGAGTATCCCAAACGCACACTTGGATATTACCCGTTTTTGCTGTTGGACTAGGTCAGTACCGCATTTCAAACCAATCCTTTGTGTTTCCATTGTATGTTAACGCCGTCCTTAGGAGCTCCAAGATGGGCACAGATTTGGTGGGGAACAAGTGGCATTGGCTCCTATCTCCCGTGGGCGGGTGATCCCACTACAGGTGCACTTGTTTCCCGGTCATTATGGCTTTGGCTTGGAGTATTAGATTCATTACAAGGAGTAGGCTTTGGAATGGCGCTCCTACACACGTTAACCCGGGTTCATATATGCTTTACCCTTCTTGCAGCACAGATTCTTGGATCACTGGCTACCATGTGCGGCCGCACACTTTCTCCAAATAAACTTGGCCCTGGCAATGTACATCCAAATATTGCTTTTGGGGCGGGTGTCATTGGGACTCCTTGGTTTTGGATTGTATTAGCTTTGCAACTTTCTATTCCGTGAGTCCCCCGTTTCTTCCTGTGATGCTGCGATGTAATATACTAATCGCTGAGTTGCAGTGTGGGATTCTTTTTATTTTTCCGCAAGGAGCAGCTTAGCAAACCTTGAGGCAGCGGGGAGGTTTCTTCGTGTGGAAGATCTAGAGGAAATTGTAAAGGAGAGTACGAAGAGATCATACCAAGTCTAAGGGCAAATTAAAAGGGATATTATAGGGGAGAATAAGTAGAAAATTATAGGAAATAGAATTTATATATCAATTACTCTTCCGCCCCATACTGCGCACGATAATCTTTCAAACGCTTTAGATTTTCGTCTCCAATATCGTTCCCGAGTTTGTCAATGATGTCGCTTAACCCTAGCACTGCTCTGACAGGAACGTTTCCACCCAAGTCTCTCTGAGCGCAGCCCACAGCGCTCTTCTTTTCAGCGTCATTAACGCGCTCTTCCCGGTCTAGGAGTACCAGGACGCCCACAACAGTGCCACCCTCCTTCTCTATAATACCCACTGCTTCCCTCAAAGCCGTGCCGGCCGTGATGACATCGTCAATTATAACCACTTTCTTTCCCTTTAATGGCGCACCGACTATATTCCCGCCCTCGCCGTGGGCCTTTGCTTCTTTCCTATTAAACGAGTAGCTAACATTATCCCAGGCGCCAGTCGTGTCGCGGACACCCAGCTCGTTCAGCACGGCCGTGCAGAGCGGGATACCCTTGTAGGCGGGGCCGAAAATGATGTCGAAATTTGGGCGGGCGGGGCTGCCATCGTTTTGGGCGGATGAGACGAAGGGCGGCGAGGACAGGACGGTGGCGCAGGCGGAAGCTGTTGCGTGGAGGAGGGGTGCGGTGTGCAGGAGGGTGGTGGTGAAGAAGTAGGGCGAGTTGCGGCCGGATTTGAGGGTGTAGGAGCCGAAGGAGAGGACGTTGTTGGAGATGAGGTGGGAGAGGAGGTTGGTTTTGTAGTCTGGAGAGGGTGACATGGTGGATTGGACAGTTGCTCGAAGCGTGTAGTAGAGGGCGGGGATGTATGCGGATTTTTTTTTTTTTGTATGGCGGCCGCGGAGAGGGGCAGCGGGTTGGCGGGGGAGGGGTTTGCGGCTGTTGGGGATTTGTTAGTGATTTGAATCGCAGGAGGAGCACCTTCAGATGGAACTTACGGAAATGCGTATTGCGGTCTCTGGCGAGTTTTCTGGATTTTCTTTTCCAATTGGAAAAAATCTCTGGAGATAGCGCTTTCGGTGATGTTTCTTCGACGATTTGCCTGGTCGACCACAAAGCTTGGCATTAAGTTGTTTCTCTCTTGATGAGGACAGCGAGCATCAACTTCAAGTGTTATCGTCAAGAGGAACGATATTTAACTTGAATAGACTGGCCCAATTGTTAGGGATCGATATACCCAGTCTATACCTCCGGTCGCCCAATTTTTATCTCACATATCTCACGAGGAATCAAGCACCACCTTGCGACACCCTGGAAGTTCTGTCTGCGTACAAGATACCCCATACTCGACTCAAAATTTCACATCTCACCGGCTTTGTCTGACCATTTCGTCGCTGGGGATATCGCTCATAGCCCAGTCCACCGGGACTCGACCGCATGCACAGCCCAAGAAAGTGAACCTGGCACCATGATCTAACTCTTTTTCTTGATGTGTGCATCCGGCGCAAGAACAATAACGCAACCGAGTGGTCAAATCTACGCGCTGGGAGGATGTCTTCTGCTGGACTCGAAGCTCACAAGCCAGTATCAATCAACTCATTCAAATATGAATCTTCTGCCTTGATTGCGCAGTGTCAATTGCTGGAACCCCTGCAGCCAAAAGATTGTTAAGTAGCATCCCACACAGGCCGGGGTTGGCTGTTGTTGTGGGATATGCGCAGAATCTTCTCGTCTGACATGCGGTGGCTGCTGATTTGTGCCGAAAAGAAAAACTGAAAAAAGGCCTCACTTTTCAGTTGATCCCTTTAGAAGTGAAGAGAAGCGCCTTTAGCTTCCATTGAAAGTCATGAGTATATGCCCATAGTCGATGTGAATGGCAGGCTGCTTCACTCTGTAGCATCAAAACTAGTCAGGAGTCAACCTATAGTTAATAAAAGAAAGTCATTCTCTGTGCTCTAAAGATCAATAGTCAAACCCCATGAGGCATTCTCGGATACTGACGCTGTGCACTGATTCTGTGCCGGAGACTTTCTGGAGGCTGTGATCTCCCTGAGTGATCCCGTCCGAACTTTGGTTGCTTTTCCCATCCCAACTCTCCTCACCTTTCCACCTCCAACCACCCCCAGCGTTGTTCTCTCCGGACTGGTCATTTCCACCCTTCACTGTGAGTGCAGCCATAATTGTCATTGGGATTGTCCACTGACTTTGCATTGAGCGCCCTTTCTAACCCTACGGCCATAACCGCAGTGTGGCCTGCCTCTCAGCGGCGCTCCGACACCGGTTCCCCCACCATAGCTTGAGCAAACACATCACTCAGCGTACGAATCACTGACTCATTCCTTGTTGCTGACTTTCCGATATTTCCTTTGAGATTCTCTTCGACTGCGTCTTACGGGATTTTCTTGTCTGCTGACCCGTTGTACATGTCACGGGAGTTAGCGGACAGGTGGGCACGCAAGAGATATTTGGGTTGAAGCGAGAACTGCCCGTAACTGAGAGCCACCACCGATTATCAGACTCAGTGAAGTTTGTCGGCGTCATTCCAAGGAACCCAAGCGTCAATTGAATTGTCGAGCGGAAGAACGGTACGTTTCTCCTCCCGATCGTACTCCCTTTCCTATCTGCTATTACTGCGAGTGGAAAGCGTGGATTGTCTTGCGCCGTGATCCATATGTCCTCTGGCGCCTTTATTTCTCGAGGATGGTGGACTCGTTTACTCAATTACTTTGTCTTCCTGTGTCCAGTCTTTTTAACAACTGTTATTCTCTTAGATAAAGTAAAATGCATATCAAAGACAAGCTGGCCCATTCGGAGGCCGCCGGGCGGCCAAGCATCTCGTTTGAATTCTTTCCACCCAAGACCGCGCAAGGTGTGCAGAACCTTTACGATCGTATGGACCGCATGCATGGACTTGGCCCTTCTTTCGTTGACATAACTTGGGGAGCTGGAGGCCGATTATCAGACCTAACAGCCGAAATGGTCAATGTCTCCCAATCCGTTTATGGCCTCGAGACATGTATGCATCTTACATGCACTGATATGCCACGTGAAAAGGTCGATTGGGCTTTGCAGTCTGCCTACAAGGCTGGTTGTACCAACATTCTTGCACTTCGAGGCGATCCTCCCCGAGAAAAAGAAGCATGGGCTCCCACAGAAGGCGGGTTTCAGTATGCAAAAGACCTTGTGAAATATATTCGAGAAAAATATGGCAACCACTTTGATATTGGAGTCGCGGGCTACCCCGAAGGATGCGAAGACCAAGAAGATCCAGAACTTCTAATGACGCACTTGAAGGAGAAGGTTGATGCCGGTGGCACCTTCATTATAACTCAAATGTTCTACGACGTTGACATCTTTCTTGATTGGGTGAAGAGATGCCGTGAACAAGGTATCAAGGTGCCAATCCTCCCCGGAATCATGCCGATATCTACCTACGCTGCGTTCTTGAGAAGGTCGAACTGGGTGAAATGTCGAGTTCCACCCTCGTGGATGGAGGCCTTGGAACCTTGTAAGAATGACGATGCTGCCGTCAAACAAATTGGTAAAAAACTTGTCTCTGAAATGTGTCGAAAGATCCTAGACTCGGGGATCCGTCATTTGCACTTGTAAGAACCCTTATCTCAGTCGCTACAACCTTCACTGACATTTTGAAACATATAGTTACACGATGAATTTAGCCCAATCTACTAAAATGGTCCTGGAAGAGCTTGATCTGATTCCGTCGTCGGAAACTCCACTACAGAAGCCTTTGCCATGGCGGCAGTCACTTGGTCTCGGCCGAAGAGAGGAGGATGTCCGCCCTATATTTTGGAGACACCGTCACCAGTCATATGTTGCTCGCACGCAGACGTGGGACGAATTTCCCAATGGTCGTTGGACTGATTCGCGCTCCCCCGCGTTCGGTGAGCTCGATGTTTATGGCATCGGCTTGAAAGGCACTAACGAGCAAAACATAAAACTCTGGGGTGAGCCAAAGTCCATCAAAGATCTGTCAAGCATTTTCGTTCGATTCCTGGAGGCCAAGCTTGATAGGCTCCCTTGGAGCGAGAGTTCCATAACGGAGGAAACAGACATCATCAAACAAGACCTGATCGACTTGAATAACCGGGGTTTCTTAACCATCAACTCCCAACCAGCCATCAATGGTGCGTCCTCCTCGCACCCAGTGTACGGATGGGGACCGAAAAATGGCTACGTTTATCAAAAGGCATACTTGGAACTCCTCATTCCGCCAGAAATAATTGATGAAGTGATCACTCGTATTCAGAAAAACGCCGATCTTACATATTACGCTACAAATAAGAACGGAGAGTTGAAAACAAACACGAGCGACAGCCCGAATGCCGTCACTTGGGGTATTTTTGCTTCCAAAGAAGTTATCCAACCTACTATTGTTGAGACTGTCAGCTTTTTGGCCTGGAAAGACGAGGCGTACCGACTGGGAGACGACTGGGCAAAATGCCACGATGCTCGTAGTCCAAGTAGGCAATTGATTCAACGCGTGATGGACGAATGGTACCTTGTTAATATCGGTGAGTATGATCTCTGACCCGCGTCACATTTAATTCTCTATCTAACAACCTCATAGTCAACAATGATTTCCATAAAACTCACGACATCTTCGATCTTTTCAAGGACCTCACTGTGAAGGGCCTCGACGTCGAACTGACCGAAATCGTCGATCCCGCTTCTCAACCAGCAGATGCCATTTTGGGACAACTGAATGGTGACACTACTCAGGACATCAAGGGCAACGGGCAGTCTAATTAGGTGACTTTTAACCTCATATCTTCAACAATTGAGGAGCACCACCACTAGGTTTACCCAGCAACATATTCTGGATCCGTCTCTCTATTTCTCTCCTATTACCCGGGTTAAAAAAGGCCCTCGATACCCACAATTGGCTTCTTCGCATATTCTCAACGAAATAGCAATGATTCGTCTTAACATATACATTCATCACGGGCGGCGTTTTATGGGTCGTGCGCACTTTGCCTTTGGCAAGAAACCGCGTACTAATAAAAGCATGCGGGAAGGCCTCGGGATGCTACAGGGCATAGTCCACGACCACGGCACTAAAAATGGATTTTTCAACATTTTCGATTTTAAATTTCAACAAAACAATAGCGATTCTTAATGACACGAACAAGTTTAACACACGAACGGGATAGATGGGGTACACAAATGGGGACGATGAAATGAATCTTCAACACGATTATTTGCTCAGCGATGGCGACTTGGGATGAATTTGGGCTTTTAAACCTTTCATAGACAGAAGTTATTCGATTTTCTTTTTCTTTTTCTTTTTCTTTTTTATTCTTCAAAATTTGTACTTTCTCTCGGCTTCTTTGAATGGTTTCGCTCTCCAGGTTGGATTGAGACCACCTTTAGCTTCAGCAATCAATGACTCAACACTCCAAGTGGAGGGTACCAAAATTCAACATTAAGTTTAATGTATTAAATTGAACTCATCGCAAAATGCTTCTAGAATAGGTATGCAATTAATCATTTCGACTATAGGCCGCTTAAACAAACAGGCCCGTAGTTAAGGGTTGAACGAAATGCCGTACTTGGAACGCAATACCCATCGAAACAACAAAAAGAGGCCACTTGTGTACCCGCCATAGTGAATGATCTGTTTCGTAATCCAGCAGCCGTGAAGTCCAAAAGTAATAATACAAGCGAGAGCTTTCCAAATTACATATGTTAGGAGAGCAAGAGGGATGTAGTTTATCCATGAGTAAGCGACATCGACGCATGGCTCTGTTGTGCCAAAGGCGTTCGAGGCTGCGAGAAAATGCCTATATGCTTTCAAAATTAATCGAAAGCAGGACACCAGAATATTAACAGTATATGGAAGAACCGGCCAAGCGTATAAGCAAGTTGCATGGCTGCGAGAATAGCAAATGTCGCGCAGTGTGAGATTACGGCCCTGGTTCACGAGCGTAGGGGTGGACCCATCCGTGAGAGTATTCGTAGTCCTGATATCGTCTTCTGCTATGTTTGTGTATCCTGGGCGATTGACGGCGACGAACCCCATGCCGGGACTGCTTCGAGAAGGACGGAAGGCAGATGCATAGGGCTGCCCCCTTTCTTCTGTGAGACTTGGATTTGTGTCTGGGTTTAGCTCCGTGCTTCGAGAACGAAGCTTGGGCGAGTGAGTTGCAAGGTTGGCTGTAGTGGTAATGATAGTGGATGCAGCCTCCTGAGGGTTGGCCTTGGGACATAAGAGGGAAATGGGATCCTGTGTCGGGGTCAACAATGTACCTCCTTTGATTCTCCTCTCTAGGAGACTGCTTGAACATATTCTGGAATGCCGGTTTCGAGTAGACGCTATATTTTCCATCTGCTTCTCCCCTATCATTGAAAGCCGATTTTGCCCTTGTCCCTCTTTGATTGTGCTCGGTGGCGAAGGGTTGCTTGCTTTTCGAGACTCCATAGCCTTCGCCCGGCCACCCCCTAAAAAATACTCCTGTTCCAACATTTGAGGTGGACGACTAATATCTGGTTCCCCCTGACCATACTTAATATCTTTGGACAGCTTTTTGGGCGGAGTGCTTGGTCCATTTGGAGCTGGTTCCGGGGGCGTTAGGGGGATTTTTGGATCCACAAACTTTTCTCCATTTTTATAAATTCGGTCAATTGCCTTTTGAAACTCCGATATTTGTTGCGTCGTCATAGTCGGCGGACAAGGCTCTCTGGCAGACGGCATATTGACAACAAACCGATCCTCGACCTGAGAATGCCGAACCCCACGTTGTTGCAACCTGCGGATATAAGATCGTGCTTTGTCCTCTACGTCACTTGGTTTTTCAGTAGAGGGAGAAGGCAATGGCGTCTTCGCATCCTTATCCAAGCTTATCCACTGGTCACCTTTTAGCCGCCATTTCTTATCCATGGCGTTATCCTCGTTGTTCAATAATCCCTCTGATCCGGCGATATCTGAATCATCGCTATGACTGGTAATGCTTGGGCTAATGACGCCGGTTCTGGGATTTGCACCACGTGCGGTTAGATAATCGTCGCGACTGATAGTATGCTTACGTTTGCTTCGACCAGTCCACGATTTGGCAGGCCATAGAGGGTTATCGGCGTCTTGTGTTATTTCACACTGAGGTGTCTTCCGTATGGTTCCCGCATCGCTGGCAAAATCTTGGTGTTCGAGTTGGCTTTTTTCTCCAATGGTAGCCAAATTGCCTTTCCCTTTCTGATTCTTCAGCAAAAAAAATTGTCTGGTCTGAGGCTTCGAGTCCTTGGGTTGAGACATAGGAGCTTGATCCCGTAAATAGCCACTGTCGCGACTCCGAAACTTCCGTTTGCGTCTGGAATCGGGTCGACTGAAAAAAGATTCCCGGAAGCGTGCTGACCATGATGAAGGGCGCTGTTGGCTCCTTTGGTGTGGTTCAACGGGCAAATAAAGATGCGTTGGTCGAGTGGAAGAAATGCTCAAAGTCGAGGCCTCAGAAACTGCTGGAGGCATGGTTCAACTACTCCGCGCAGGCATATAAGAATAAAAATATATGTATCAATACCCGGTTCATGGGAGCCAGGGAACGAAATAATCCGCTTGAAACGAAGGATGCTGGCTCCTCAGTATGGGCCTTGAGAGCAATAACAGCAAAGTGCAATAGGAAAATAAATGACGTTGAAAATAAGAAGTAGAGGAAGTACAGCTCACTTCACATGGTAATTGCCTTCTACCCTACCCAGGCGAGTAGGAAAGTGCAACTAAGCCATTCGATATATAGAACAGCAGGTAGCGAAAGCCTGAATGCGAGGTCGGTAACTTATGGAGATAAGTTGTTCATGATTCTCATTTCAGAATCACACTATTCCTTCAGCAAAATGAGACACAAAACGCCAAAAAATGCAGATGCAAGATATGTAGGAAGCTGGAAGCGAAGCAACACCATCAACGAATTCATGCAGGTCATATATTTTTTTTTTCAAAGGAATAAATTAGTATCGTCATCAGTACCGACCACTTTCTCTCCTACTATTACTGGGATTCGCCAAATGTCCCCATCTTTGAGCGGCAATGGACGTACTTATCCCCGCAGGGACACTTGATCGTTTTAGAGGACTGCTAGGCAATCTTGCTGGACTTTGGCTGCTATTATTCCTTTCATAATCGTCAGGACGATGAACACTGCGTTGATCGAATTTCGAGGATGTAGCCCTCTTTAACGGAGAATGCGAGTGGGAGTATACGCCCAAGCTACCACCATCACCTTTACCGGAAGTCGGCCGGAACTGTGGTTGTCGAATAGCACTTTGTGAAATCAACGGCGATGAATCAATTCTTGGTGTTCGTACGCTTGATATCTGTGAACCAGGAACGGTCATTGTCGGAGTGGAGAGTGACTGTCGGCGAGGAGTGCTTTGCAGCCCTTTCGACGACGAGTCTGGATCAATATGACGAAGGTAGTTTGGATTGGGGTTAGTTGTAAAGCCGTGCCGCATCACAGTAGGCGTATACGTCTCCACTTTATTGTATTTCTCGTCTTTATGGGGTTGATATGAATCGCCCGTATTAAACTGTGTCCCGACATGACGCATCAACGGCTGGGTCCGGGGATGGACATATTTGATATCGTACTCATTTAGAACCTCTTTATGTATCAACAAGCTGTCTTTCGATTGCTGTGTGAAGGACGACGAAAGGGTCGACATCTGAACTGTTAGGAGTGCGGCTAAGAAAATGGTCGTTACAATAGTCACGCTCGGTCGAGGGTCAGCGGGTGCCGTGGGCAGAAAAAGCCAATATACAAGCACATGTCCCGGACTAAAAAGACAGAATAACCTGATCGCCAAAGGGTGGGGATCCCAGACACCGACTTGCCAAACATCACGCTCTGGTCTTGGATGGGATCTACTTTCTGCAGAGCTGGATGACAAAACGTTGGATAGAAGCCGCAATGGCGACGACGATCTTGGAGACGAGGCCACTTGAACTCGCTGTGCTGATGGAGTCGCAGGTACAGTGTCAATGGGCGCTTCGAACAGCCGATAACTTCGTTTTCGATTGAACGTGTAGATCGTGTTCACCACTGATAACAGGGCTAGAAGATGCACGACAAATGAAGCCTATAATTTTACAAAGTGCCTCAGGTATTAGCAGCTTGTCCAAATGAAACACAAACCGGGCGATTACTTACCAGCCAGTTCAACCAGCTTGTCCCGCCATTTTCGCCAAAGACATCATCGTAGGCTTTGCTGCGATTGCGACTATTCGCTCTCGCAACCAAGAACAGCACGTTTATTCCAAAGCCTAGAGGAATGGCCCACTCTTTTTCCCATTGCGCCCAGTCGTTCGAGTCAAACTCTTCAGAAAGCCATAATAAGAAGTCGAGGGGGTTGAGGTACGCTTTCAATCGTTCGAGAAACGGTCGCCGCCTGATCAATCGTGGCATCGCGAAAGAGGAGTTTGACCAGAAAACAAGGGCTGTACAGGTGTTTCTGTAGAGAAGCAGGCCGCATCTATAGGCTTGGGACCGCCAGCATCATGCACCGGTTTCTTTGCGCAAGTTGCTCATCGTCAAGAGTTGGAGAGCTCGAAAGCCAACAAAATCATAATAATCGTCTCTTTCCATGAAAACAATCCCTCTTAGTCATCCACGCGAGCCCCTGAGATCAAGAGCAGACGAAAGGTGTCTACCACAAGAGTTGATGCCCATGATAATCTGTATGTCTTCTTCCCAGATTTCCCGATAAGCTCACTAATGGAAGACTTAGGGCTGCTTTGGCGATTTTTGGCTAACTGACATACACCAAGTGTTCAATGTCCAAGTGGGATCTCCCGCGAACCGCTGCTATTGCTTGTTGTTCTCCCCATGCCGGCGTCGTATTATGATGTCCAATCGAGTCTGCACCACGATTTTACGAGCTCGTCAAGTCAGACTCTCAGGATTTAAATCATGCCGGCGGACACATTCCTGGACTCCCATGGAACCAAGCAAGGTCAAATATAAATATATCGAGGACGTGGAGCGTTTGGATTTCTACGTTCCGGGCGGGTACCATCCTGTGATGATTGGGGATCAGCTTTGCAATGGCCGATATGTCATTGCACATAAGCTTGGGTCTGGTCGGTCCGCCACAGCTTGGTTGGCCCAGGACACCAAGACGTCCCAACTTGTCTGCCTCAAGATATCTACTGCAGAATCGGCCAACCGAACTAATGAATTGCCAATTCTGTTGCAATTAGGGAATGCTGAGTCTCAACTACCTGGAAAGCCCATTGTTCAGATGCTTCTTGACCAATTCACTTTCTCTGGACCTAATGGATTTCATCAATGCCTGGTTTCAGACGCAGCAAGGATCAGCATCCATGAAGCCAAAGATGCTTCATATCATAGGATTCTTCATTTACCAGCTGCTCGAGCAATCGCGTCTCAACTTGTATTGGGCCTGCAATTTATTCATTTTCAAGGAATTGTCCATGGTGGTACGTTCGCCCCCAAATCCTGAATCAGGTAGCAGCAAAGCCAATACTAAACACAGATATACATCTTGGAAATGTTTTCCTGCAACTTCCCCCCAATATGCAGACCATGACTCCTGAACAACTCTATGCAAAGACTGGTGGACCATTCAAAGAATTGGTTGTGCGTTGTGATGGTGCACCACTTGATCCCGGAGTTCCTCCAGAAGTTGTTATACCAGTGTGGCTTGGGTCTGCAAGTGATGAGATTACGCTTGCAGATTGCTCCATACAAATTGCAGATCTTGGAGAAGCCTTTGATCCTCAGGTAACCAAGCAGTTCAATGCTCATACCCTTCCTCAGCTGGCACCACCAGAGGCTTTCTTTATAGAACCTGGAGAAGATGAACCTCTTTCCTTTTCAGGAGACATGTGGTCACTTGCATGTACCATCTGGGAGGTCTTTGGGGCTGGACCACCATTTTTGCCCTTTCCTTTTACAGCCGATGGGGTGCTGATTGAGCATGCTGAGATGCTTGGTAGATTCCCTGACCGCTGGTGGAGCAAGTGGAAGTCTAGAAGCAACTGGTTCAATGATGATGGGACAAAAAATGTGAAAGAACATCTTCAACAACAATTTGGCAACAGCTCTGACAACTGGGATAAGCGATTTCCAGATTACATATACTCTTACCGCTTGCGAAGCAAATTTCCTGTTTTCACTCCCGAGGAAGAAGAAGCATTTGGTGCTATGATAAAATCTATGCTGGTTCTTGAGCCCAGTAAGAGGGCTACAATTGATGATGTGGTGAAATGCGAATGGATGCAAAAATGGGGATTGCCTGAGTTGCAAAGAATGAGAGATGCAATGAAACAGGTCACTTCTGTATAAGACATTTTGCCCCTTCGGTCAGACCTTTCGATATGAAATCTCCCCTCAAGCTAAAGTGTTCCAGAGCTCAGCTATTGACTTAGCCTATATGAAAACTCAATATTGGTCCTCCGTCGCCTGAACATGACCTCGCGTCACTGCCCGGGTATCCTACAATGCTTTGCCAGCACCACTCTATTCGGCTACAACCAAAGCGCAACTTTCTCCCCTAAATTAGCGACGGGGGTCGAGGAAGGGAAAGAAACTTATATAAAAATAGGATCTTCGCACCTGACCTGTTTTGGTTTTGGGATGTTAGCTGGGACTTGAAAGCCCGTCACAGGATATCGGGAGAATAGTTAGTTATCTTCCCGAACCCTGACTCCGAGGCCACGCAAAGGAGCAACCCAGAATGCAGGAGTGAGAACAATAAAGCTAAAGAGCGGGTAGGGCGTCAAATCTCTGGATTCTGGAAGAATACAGCAAAGCAGGCATAGCTCCCATAGGAACCTAACCGTCAATGTCTTCAAGTCATACCTAGACTGTGTAACTTCATGGGTGCCAATTTTATTCCAACACATAGTTGAACACCAAACCCCATGGAGACTAGCTCGTTCTCGGCGACCGACATCACTGTTGACTCTCTGGGGCTCTGGAGGCTAAGCTGCCAGACACCAGCATGCATTGATGGGCAGAACGCACAAGAGTTGGATTTTTGAATATAACCATCAATGTACTGCTGGTTTGATAGATATCA
Organism: Uncinocarpus reesii 1704; assembly: GCF_000003515.1. Classification (NCBI taxonomy): domain Eukaryota; kingdom Fungi; phylum Ascomycota; class Eurotiomycetes; order Onygenales; family Onygenaceae; genus Uncinocarpus; species Uncinocarpus reesii. The sequence goes on along the minus strand of NW_003052500.1, from coordinate 6,496,311 downwards.
CTTTTCTGCAGTTCTCTTCGTTTAACACACAGACTTTCTTCCCGCAATCATGGCGTCTGCCCCTAGTACGTCAAAAGTACGCCTGCCCACCTCCCAATAACAGCCCCTCGCGCTTCGACTGACGCAGCACCCATTAGGAGCGCCAATTTCTAGCTGTCATAGGTGATGAGGAGTATTGTTTTCTCTCTTGAAGGTTCCGTGAATCGTTGTCACTAACCGCGCACTCGTAGTTCCGTCACGGGTCTACTACTTGCCGGCATTGGGGTAAGAGAGCTCCACCATTTGCATTCGCAGGCCAAATTCCGTCAAAAAAAGCAGAAATCTGATATAAAAAAATATAACAAATAGCATGTGACCGACCCTCCAGATTCACAGCGAAACTTCGTCGTCGTGGACTCCAAAACCGAAACCGCCGCCATTGAGAAGGCATTTCAAAACTTCACACAAGAAAGGAAGGACATTGGTGTTTTGCTAATAAACCAACATGTACGTTCCGGAGGTTCCTTTTCTTTGCCGTTGAAGAAGGGATCAGCTGTTGGACGGACGTTTCTAACTGCCGTGCAGATCGCGGAGCGAATACGGAACAGCGTTGACAACTTCACCGAAGCCTTCCCTGCTGTCCTGGAAATACCGAGCAAGGACCATCCATATGACCCGGAAAAGGACAGCGTGCTACGGCGCGTGAGAAGGTTGTTTGGCGAGTAAGCGGAGGCTTTGTAATGTAACGACGCTATGGAATTGGGGCGTTCTTGGAGAAGAGAGACGAGAAGAGATGTGATGTTCTACAGCCCCAGTCGGCGGGATATCGCTGGGGTTGGGACACAAAGTTGCCGAGTATCCTGCTGTCTGAAGCACATGGTTGCGCTTCAATCTTTCGGTCTGCGTCTACGACAAAGCACTGTTTCGGGCATGGACTTACTAATGAATTGAAGTACCTGAATTTGTGTCTTTCTATTATTCCCGTATTATGACCTGAGGGTAAAATATAATTACTCGTTTCTCCCAAAACCGACGCAGCGAGGAAACCTTAGTACGCCGAATCATTGCACATTATTGATATGTAGCCAAGACAAACGCGAGTTAAAGCAAGCTTCGTGAAGGTACAGGACGCCGTAAACAAACAGGAAGAGCATATTCGCTATTAACCATCATGAAACCGAAAAAGATCTTTCGAAACCGCACAAGGATATCAAATACAACTGCGTTATCAACATGCAAAGAGCGGCATGCAAAAAAGCTGTGCGGCACCGCGGCGGCAGATCTGGGCTCATAGTTTGAATTCAAAGGTGACACCAGCTTCGAGGCAGGTAATCTTTTCGCCGTCTTTTGAGACAACATCAGCATTAACAGTGTATGTGCCCTAAGCCACACATTAGCATATAATTGTTTGGCACAACATTCGCAAACCACCTACCGGTGGAATGTCCCGTGGTAGGTCCACATTCTTTGTAAACTCCATCTTTCCTTTCTCCAATGGGCAGTGAAGATCGACATTCTCGATTTGTTCACACAGGTCCGCGGTCTGGTTGATCAATCGAATGACGCCATATTTCACTTGCAATAAGACTTTCGCACCCTTGTCGACTTGCTTAGAGAAGGTGCCGGTAGCCTTGATCGTGAGGGTTTTGCCTCTATACATTCAACTACGCATTAGCCGCCTGGGAAGACAACGAACTGAATAACCAAGCCCCTCGTACGGCACAACTTGGATAATTCAAGCAAGGAGCTAAAACTTACGGAAGAGGTGGATTTGGGAATAGATCCACACGCTCAATGGTCAAGATATCATTCTTGGGGGGAGTGCAGAAGTTCAGGGGATTATCTCCGGGAACCGAAAGGTCCTCGTTAATCTGAATCGGAGACTGGTCCTTCCATGGAGAAAGCGAAGGTGCTGCTAAAGCAGCCGGTGATAAGAGGAGAGCGAGAATCGCTGCTGATCCAGAGAACTTCATATTGGAATGATGTGTGGAAGAATGAACGTGTCTTGCGGTATGCGGAAAATCAGAGGCAGGCAAGAAACGGGTCGGTGGTTGGGACAGAGCGCAGTTGGTTGGCGGCGACGACGACGAAGAACGACGGGCTGCAGAGGATGACGGCAGCGGGAGGTCACATGCAGGCCACCGCACAGGCGCTAGTCCCGTTGGGGAGTAGTGCTTGGCACGCCGGATGCAGCCTGCCAAGCCTTGACCGGGATATGATATCTAATCCTCTCGAGCAGATGAATAGCAGCACGGATGAAGAATGGCGAGAGGAACAATGGCGATGGCGACGGCTGGAGCTGCCTTGAAAACCTTTTTTCCATACAAAATGTGGGCTCTTTAGCTGACCGACCTCGAACAGAGACGCCTTCCTGGTGCGGAGCTATTCTCATACTCCGATCAACACCGCACATCTCACGACTACGATGTCTGCTACAGAGCCGTCAATCGCGCTGCACAAGCTAGAAAAACTCCGTCTCGTAGGCAAGTACCGGTCGTACTCCATATAGTAGCCAAATCACTGACCGCCACTCAGGTCAATTGGAAAGATTCTCTACAGCTCGCCATCACTTGGGATTTTACCACAATGTCGCTGTTTCGGCGATATACATGCTTCCAAGGGTACCTAGTTGCTCTTTGAAAGATTGCATCTTTAACGCCTGCAAGACATCGGTGGGAGAGCACCCAATACTCTCTGCAGTGCCTGTAGGTGAAGATACCAACAGCCCGTATTTCGTTCGTCTACCGGAAATTGATTTGGCCAAATCCATCTTCTTTGATACCTGGAACTGCGATTTTGCTCAGGAACTAGACGGTGAGGATGACGGGACAAGCAGCGAATCATGGGGTCGAAAATTCGACGAATTTATAGAATCCCAGCACGATACCCCCTTCACCCCCGGTTTACCGTTTTGGAGGCTTCACATTATACCAGGTTCCCGTGATGAGCAACGCTTCATTGCTGTGTTTGTCTATCACCATGCGCTCGGGGATGGATCGTCTGGCAAAGCCTTTCACACCACCTTTCTTCGAGCTCTCCCCGATGCTCTAGCTTTCAACCCGGGAGAAGTAGAAAAAATAGTGAAAACGCCCAATAAACCTCTACTACCAACTCTTGAAGCACTTCGCTCGCTACAATTGTCTTTCTTTTATATCCTCAAAGTAATATTCAACACTAAACTCTGGCCTCGCCGGGATCCTGAGTTATGGACCGGAGAGAAAATCCATCTGCCGCTGAAGAATAAAATGCACCACATCACCGTACCAGAGAAAAAAACCGCAGTCTTGAAGCGCCTGTGCCGGAAACACGGTGCAACAATAACCGCCGCGCTGCAAACCCTCGTTGCAAGGGCTCTATTTGCCCATCTTCCGAACCAGTTCAAAAAGCTGCACTGCTCGGGCGCCGTGTCTACTCGACGTTGGCTTCCAAGAGACATCGTCACAGACGATTCCATTGGCGTCTGGGTGTTAGATTTCTCCGAAGACTATACCCGCGAAGCCGTCGCCGGTCAGCCTTCTTTTCCCTGGGACGAGGCCCAGCGCTCAAGAAAGACCATCGAAACATTCCTGCACAGCCAAGGCAGAAATACCAACGTGGCACTTCTCAAATTTGTCAGAGACTACCATCGCGATTTATTAACATCGATGATCGGGAAAGACAGAGGTGCGAGTTTCGAAGTATCCAACATCGGCATGCTTACAGATCCTACATCCTTTTCGGGCTTGCACTCAAATGAAAATGATAAACACCCTGGGGGAGCATCCCAACCTCTGCAAAAGCCTCGAATTGGTAGAATGATATTCAGCCAAAGCGGGAACGTAGCAGGCTGTGCGGTGAATGTTTCTGTCATAACTGGCGGAGATGGCTGTTTGGTGCTTACCTTTTGTTGGCAGGAAAGTGCTGTAGAAACAGGGCTAGTGAAAGCGGTGATAGAGCAAGTCCAGAAAGACATCGATATGCTCACTGAGGACGCTCATTGATTGTTAGATGTGGCAAATAATGGATGATGCACATCTTGTTTATTCCCTCTATGCTACTATGCACGTTTGGATGGTATATATTCTAGCCATGTATCACTTGCATATTTGTGAATCGCATTCCGTCTGTATTATTATGTATCTCATGTAGATCAATTGACCTCAAGAACAAAACATAAGTCTTCCGGCTGTCTTGAAATCCAACTTTTAAACCCACGCAAAGCAAACAGCCTTAAAACAGCCCAGAGACAGTCCAGACTCCCAACAACGCCGCCATTTGAAGAGGCCCGGTATCATTATCATTGACCTGAAAACAAGGAGCTCAACGTCGCTGCGTCTTGCCGACAGTCCGCTTACCAGAGAACTACAAAGTAAAATATACCAGTCAGTAAAACGAGATGAGATACGATCAAACGGGGGAAGGATATACGTACCAAATGCTTCGGCAAGGAAGCAACCGTATGACGATCCGCTTCTCCTTGTCTCGCCATGCGATTCATCTTCTTTTGTCCTAATTTCGCTAACCGTTCTGCCTTGGACCTCGCCGTCGTACTGGTAACCCCGGCCACAAGACGATTGGTGGCTGCTTGGCTGCGAGCACGGCTCTTAGCTCTTTGCACCGCGGCCTGGCGAGAATCAGCTGTGGAATCGATGTCCATCGCATCCTCATTGAAGTCAGCTTCGCTACGGGTTGTAGTACGACCACGGGATTGCTCTCGGGCACGCGAAGAAGATGCAGTCGCATCGTAGCCGATGGAGTCGAGGTGAGCTTCCATTTCTGATAATTTCTTGGCCTTTGAGCTCCGGGGAATAAGGGCACGGTTCTTTAATGATTTTCGCATCTTGGCCTCGTTGCGGATCAGTGCTCTCTTCTCTCGGATTAAATCAGCCTTCATGCGAATCTCTGCCTCTTCAGCATCTTCAACACTCTCGTCCGAATCGTAGTAGCCCTCCGCTTCCAGTTTCTCTTCCTCTTCCTCCAACTGCTGGAGTTTCTCCTCAATATCAGGATCGACGAAATCATAAATGTTCTTTCCATCCCAGATCTCGGGAATCTTGTCATGATTCCAGTCACTGTCTGCAAGCTTGTAGTTCTTTTTATAGTCAGCGATGTATACACCAGCACCTCCATTTTCCATCTCGATATCCCGCTCTAGTTTCCGTCTCTCAGGGTCCTCCTTATCATATTTCTTAAGGTTCTTAACGGCTTCTGGAATGAACGCTTCGCGAACACCACCCAACGGTTGAGCAACATGGATGCGCGCCAAAACGTCACCAAGTCTACCACTAGTTGCCCCGGAGCTGTTGGTACCTGTCTTCAATTTCTGAGACACACGCTCAGCAATCAACCTGTCACACGCAGCATTCTTGACTGCCGTTACACCCTCAGTGGTTGTGCACGAGAGCTGAAGCAATTCGACACCCGAAACAGTCAATAGCTTATCAAGTTCTTCTTTAGTCGTAGGATCGAGGTCCTCTGGGCGCATAACATCAATTTTGTTCACAACAATGAAAACCAGTTTATTCGAGAATAGGGGCTTGATGCTGTTAAACAATTTGATTTGATCTGAAACAGAATACCCGCACTGTTCAGATAAGTCCATGAAGTAGAGAATCGCAGACCGCAAATGGGCGATAGCTGTAATCGACTGCATTTCGATCGTGTTCATTTCTTCGAGTGGATGGTCCAGGATTCCGGGTGTGTCTATCGCTTGGAATCGAAGGTATTTGTAATCGAAATGACCAACAAACAAACTCTTCGTGGTAAAAGCATATGGCTGCACGTCCACATCCGCTTTCGTGATACTCTTTAAAAAGCTCGACTTCCCTACGTTAGGATACCCGCAGATAAGAAGCGTTCTCGTATTGGGGTCAATCGAAGGCAAACGACCAAGATGCTGTCGTACTTGTTCCAGATATACCAATGGATCCTTCAGCCTTTTGCAAATCGTGGCCATCCGACCCAAAGCAGCTCTTTTGAGCTGCTTACATTGGAACAATGACTGTGCGTATTTGATAAGGCGTACATAATCTCGAGATACGGTTTCGACCAAACGTTTTGCCGTTGATAGCTGACCAAGCGCAATTCGGAAATGATCCGCATCGTAAAGAGTATTCAGCAGGTCCTTGTCTGCGTGTAGGAAAGCGAGTGTTAGAAACCAGCTTAACTGCCAACAACCATCTGTACGAAGTCGCAGGGGGTCAGCCCGTCACTTACGGAAGGGGTGAATATCCTGCAGCCTCGGGAACCCATCCAAGATAGCCTGGAACTTCTCGCAAAAAGTTTCTTGGGTGTATTTGACCTTTCGGGTGTAAAAAGCTACAGTAGAGAAAATCGAATCAGTAAACCACTGTGCACCGTCGCGGGAGTTTCAGAACACGAGGCCTCTGAAGAGCGACAATACCTCTAATACGACTGATCTTGAATCCGGCCCTAATCTGTGTCGGCAACCGCCTTTGCGTTCGACTGAGGACAATGTCGAGGAATTCCTGGCTCGTTGGCACAGGTTGTATCTGCGGGATATCCGGTCAGAGAAAAATCATACAACGCAGGGCAACACAACTCATCGATACTTACGTCTTTCCATGTTGTCTTCATGATGACGAAGGAAACCTCGTTACCGTAGAGTCGATGTCCCGCTGTGCAGGACAGCTTGATGCCGACAATTTTGATAATTTTGTTGGTGGTTCTGACATGGCGCCCGATATGGTAATTTTTCCCGAGATAAGGATTTGCCAAGCGGAAGGTTTAGGCGGAGAGCTTGACTCTTCCAGCTGACTCAGCATCGACGAAACGGACGACGTGAAGATATTGATATGGAGGATTGCATAGAATGATAGTTATATTCCATGTCCTGTTCTTCGAATGAGTTAATACAATCTACTGACTGGTTAATCTTATGGATCCCATTACCGCCAAATTTCCCCTCCCATCATCCAACACCATGCTTTTAGCCATACAATGATACATGGAAAAGGGTATGTACATTTGTGATGTGCATTATTAACACCAGGCACATTCAATCAGACCGATTGTTAAAGAAAAGATCTTTAACTTGCGATTACAGTTCAAGGATCTGTCCCAAATTGCCGTAAGCAAGTGTACGGTTGAAAAAAGCACCCCCCCCGAAAGAGTCAGGGTGCAATACATGTAGTTGTACTTACCAAACTGTACCAGCCACCGCCCCCAAAGGTGCATTCGCTTGGCCCGCAATTCTTAAAGCCAAGGTTTGTGTAGAAGGGAACCAAATGATCATGGGACAGTAGAGCAATGCGATCGGCGATTCTTGCGTCCTTGATCCTTTGGACATAGGCTTTCAGTAATGTTTTGCCGAGGCCCTTCCCTTGATGCTCTGGGATAACTGCAAGCGAGTGAACTGCAATTGTCGATCCCTGATCCTGATGGCCCAGCGGCTCAACTCCGGCTGCATCCGGCAAAGTCGATGACCTCTCTCGCCAATTTTCAGGTAATCCCATCGAAGCATCGCTTACTGCAGGCGCAGGGGTTCTTGTTGCTAATATATGGGCAACGAGGGTGGCTTCTGGTTTCTCTTCATTTGATGTCATTCGTGGGCGCGAGAAAATTCCAAGCGAAAGTTCCGGACATTTGGTGAGACGGTAAAGAATCTAAGCAAGGAACAATTATCAGTTTCGGACTACTGAAAACGTCACAGCTAGCTCCCCGACTCTAGACCAGTACATATCGGCTTTTTGAACAATGATTATTGGGGGTCAAGATAGAGAAAAGTCAGATGTACTCCGTATGCAAGAGCAATTCGAGTTATGGCTAAGGACAGCATTTGTAGCAACCGGTGCAGGATCAGAGGCTCCACTCACCTTTTCTCTGGAGCACCTCTCATGCTCCGGAAAAGCCGATTCAACGTGAACACAATCATCAACATTTGATGCGGATAATATTTGAACGAAAGGATGAAGTTCATCAAGCGGCGTTGGTTTTGGAAGCGTTGGCTGGCGGAAATACCAAGCACAATCTGCAACATCATCGTGATCCACGGCTACGAAGTCGTCGTCGTCAGTTTCGAAAACGCCATCGGTATCGCCAGGGCTATTGTTGACCAGGCCGTCAGCTTGAGCTACGGCAGAACGTTCCGCTATCCTTGACTGCTGAATCGGTATCGGCTGTGTTGAGCCAGAGGTTGGACTTGAAATAGGGATGGTCCGCAGTGGGGGAGAAGAGGCGTCAACGTCGCGTTCAATGTGAACATCGGCCATCGGGGAAGTGCCCGTCGTCATGATTGCAGTCGGAAATCAAGTATAACCGAGCCTCAAGAGGAAGCGCGGGACTTATCCAATCGAACACAATCGAGCACCAGGAAGCGTAAAGGTCGAGGAGATGTCCCAAGAACTATGGCAAGTAAATAGTTAGCAAAACTAAATGCTCAAAAGATCAAATCATATGATGGCAACGATGGGCTGTGAATTCGCGAACAGCCCCGCCAGCAGCATTTGAGGCGACACAAACCCGACACAAGTCTAGCTGTACTAACGAATCGTAAATGGAAATACACCTACTTTGAGCGAGTTCTGTTGTTTGGAGTCCTATAAGGCACTCCTAGTGAGTTTCAACTGGCCTGTTGCGTTTTGATCCTGGATGGTTCGAATGATGACGTCGGTGAGCGCAGGGCCACAAACCCATGAAAATCGCGAGTTCAGATTTCTCAATGCCCACGATCCATTCAGCGGCGTCACTCTCAATATGGAGAAAGAGAATATGCTGGGGATTGATGCTGTCAAATTATGTTGGTGGGATGAGAACTACATGAGGCTGCGGGGTTTGGGGGCAGTGACCAAAGTAGACTCCACGCCTGCCTTGAAACTACATGCGAGCTAACCAGAGACTCTCCCCTGCCTACACTGCGGCCACCTTTGCAAACCGACAATCTGCTATCGGATGCCCATTAATGAATAACGGACCTCATTCAACTCGCACCAGGTATCCGCAGATGCAGCCAGAGCCCGGAACTACTAAGAGTACTGGCAGCCTGAATAACATCGGATTGCTTGCCACGCAGCAAAATCATAGTGGAACACTGCATTCTGTGAAGTATCTCTGGTACAATTTTCATTTAATAATATGCGGGTGCATTGACTTATCCCCAACTATTCTAGTTCTTAATAGGGGACGTTGACAGGCCGCTTTTGAACGCCCCAGATATGTATGTGGCCATGTCCGTACGATGCTCCCGCTTCGTTGGGGCGGTGGGATCCCGGAAGCGCGCATTATAGTTCAAGGCAGGGACCCAGGTATACCATCTGTAACGCCAACCAGGCTGTGGTTAGCATTCTGGATGCTTTCGGTTAGGTTGAGCCACAACCCGTGGGATTGGGCGTACATTTGGTATCCCACTGCAAGTTCCTTCCAGTCAGATGCGAGAGAGTGGGCGAAATGGAAACGCATCCGCGTGGACACGGATCGCACGACCTGATATTAATTCCCAGAACAGGCCCGCAGCATACCGCCTTGTTACACCAAGACTGGTAGCCACTGGTTCGGAACACTCTTGCAGCAGCGGTATCTTTCGATCTGGAGGTTCGTTGTGCCTATACGCTAAGGATGCTCGATGTTACAGCATAACCGGCTGAGGAAACCTTGGGATGTGAAAAACAAGCAGCGGGAACGCAAGGTACAGTGCGATCAGGATATGCACCAAACTCAGAAAGGGTAATGGGGAGGGTGCCCGCTGATAACCTGGAGCCAATCCAACCCGTCATGGAAACACTCCGGGAGTCTGCGGGTGCAGACTATTCCACGTCACTGCAGGGACGAGAGAAATCAATGCCAAGTACTCGCAGGGCTCACATTGCAATGCTTGTGACAAGTGTCCCGGTGTTGCAAGCTCAAAGCCAGCAGCAGTTCAGAAGGTGCTATTAACGAGCCACTAAAAAGAGCTGGCGTGTAACTCCCAGGCATGAATTGGAAGCACAAATATGTTGTATTGCCCAAAGAAAGACCCAAGCGACTGCTTCCAGGCCACTTGCAAACAGGGACATGAGGATACATTAGCTATCGAGCGCGAGGTACCAAATCTAGGTATCTCAAAACGTAGCTTCCCCTGGATTCGAGTGACATTTTGATGCGACTGCTGCCGCCTCCCTGAATCCATATCCATTGACGGGATTTGGCAGCTCTAGATCATGAGAGACGCCCAGAGATCTCCATTCTTTTAGTGGGAGATCATCAAATAAAAGGCTGGACAAGGCTTTAAGCCGCCCATCGGGTTGGAAATCGAGGATGAAGGGATTCTTCAGATGCCACGGCCCACCAAGGGGATGGGGGCTAGTGCGACTCCGCTTCTGCATAGTTGGCCCTGTGCGTTTGGATGGTGTAGCCACGGTGACTTGCTTCTCATTAAGTAACTGTCAGCTAGGATGGAGGTGGCTGGAATCACTCGGTGCGCATTGGTGTGTTTACACCGAAGGAAGCCTATCAGTATTGCAGGATCTGGCTACCAGGGTTCGAGACGATGAAGCAGTCAAGCAGGAATAAAATAGAGGCTTAATCCGCGGCTCTTTATCGTTCCATTTGATTCTCTTGCAACAGTGTCTTCAGAACGAAGCCGATAAAGCTAGTCGAACCGTGCGAGGCATCCATCTGGTGACGAAAGCCTAGTTAGCTTGAGCAAACAGCGGTCCGATCGTCTTTCTGTTGCATTTCTGGAAGCGCCCGAATAACAAACATCCCCCGATTTCTTAGAGCGAAATCCTTTATTTTCCATCCGAGTGTTGAAAACAAGAGCTTGAAAGGATTCTTCAGCGTTTTTGAAGCTGGAAAAGCGCCTCCTCTCACGTCATCACCAAGCTGAGCTTCTCCCCCACATAACTAACGAATTTCAACGACGCTTGAGGGCTCAGTCACCAAATATTCCCTAACGAAAATGTATTTGGAACCGAAATCCCGTTGGACTTGCTTGGGGCATTTTGCTAATTCGAGTTTGTTTGATAGGCGAATCTCCGTGTCCGTCGTGGCCTCCAACGTGGCGGTCGACAATGACCTGATATCCCTCGATGTCGGCGAAGAAATGACACTCGCAGACCTCAAAGCTGTAATACAGAGCGATATCGAAATTCCCCCGGCTGCTCAGAAACTATTCCACAACAACCTGCTACTGACAGACGATTCGAAAACCTTGTCACAAATCGGAATCACACCGGGCGATATGCTAGGATTGCACATTCGAACCCCCCAGCAAGAACTTCAAAGGCCTCAGGGATTGGCGCACCCTACTTCGCGAGTGACTCAACAGGCGTTATCGCGAAGGCAGCAAATGTTGCCAGACCCGGAGACGTTACGTCTACATATGTTGGGTGACCTACGGGTGCTGGAGGGAGTTCGAAGTCAAAACCCACAGCTGGCGAACGCTGCGGAGGATTCTCAGCGATTTCGGGAGGTTTTATTCGCTCAACAACGAGCTGAGGCGGAGGCTGAAGCTGCCAAAGAAGCAAGGATCGCTATGCTAAATGCCGACCCTTTCAACCTTGATGCACAGCGGGAGATAGAGGAGATCATTCGCCAGAACGCCGTTACAGAAAATCTACATAACGCAATGGAGTTTAGCCCCGAAGGTGTGTAAGCCCCCTTACTTTCGTTTCAACGCATCGACTCATCCGTATTTCTCAGTATTCGGTCGCGTTACTATGCTCTACATTCCTGTGGAGGTAAACGGCCACAGGGTGAGAGCTTTCGTTGATTCGGGAGCCCAAGTCACAATAATGTCTCCCGAGTGTGCATCGGCGTGCAACATCATGCGTCTAATTGACCGACGATACGGCGGAGTTGCCAAGGGAGTGGGCACAGCCGATATCATGGGACGTGTACATCTTGCCCATATAAAGATTGGTACCCTTTTCCTACCATGCTCGTTTACCGTCATGGAAGGCAAGCATATCGACCTTTTATTGGGCCTAGATATGCTGAAGAGACATCAGGCATGCATTGATTTGAAAGAAAATGTGCTCAAAATACGGGACCAAACTGTGCCCTTCCTCCACGAAGCAGATATACCAGATCACCAGGATGAATTTGCAGATGAACCGCTTGTCCGTGGACGAGACGGGGCCGTTGTCGGCGGACGATCAGGTGCTGTCACTCATCCAGCTGGAAATCCCGGCCCAGCCGCGCAGAATATATCAGCATTATCATCAACGCCAGCCAAACGACCTGCACCGGATTCTCCTAAACCAAATCTTAATACTTCATCTACTCGAGCGCCAGTGCCGACCAGCGCCAATACGTCCCGCTGGCCAGCAGATTCAGTATCCAAAATCACGGATCTAGGTTTTACTCGCGAAGAGGCCATTCAGGCTCTCGACGCTGCAGAAGGTGACTTGGACGGGGCAATCGGGTATCTCATCTAAACAAGCAGCTCTTTGTTTCTTGGGAAAACAGCATGTTTTGATACCAGTCCAGTAATCCCAGAGCGAACCTGTCTTGGAACACAATCCCAACTCCCGAGTGTCTTGACGAAGGAATTGTTTCATTTCTTTCTTTATTTTTTATTTTTCCTCCACATACCTCCGTTTTCGAGCGGCAGGAGCAGGGGCAGATCATATCTCGTTTTTTTTTTTTTTTCGCTGGGGTGGGTCTAGCCCAATGTTCCGAAAGGACGAACATTTACGATATTGCAATAATGAAGCCCGGGTAGTGAAATCATTAGACTAGGATTTGGATATCTCTTTTTATTTCCCCTTGTCTCTTGGAAGAATCAAGGCATCCTGTCCGGAATAATCAACCATGCTCGAATAATGGCCAGTCTTCTTGTGTCCAGACGCCGCCCGGTAAGCCTTCGAAGTATTAATACCGTAGGTGTTGACGAGTGTCTGGCTGGGCTTCAGTGCTAATTAGGGGAAGTGATTGGTCAAATCTCCGATGCAACTTGTCGTCCAGGATCAGATGCATGCAGATGTTCAAAAGGGGAATACACACACATGCACGGGAGTATCCACGATGAGATATTTTCCGGTTTCTTTCTCCGATAGACATCTTCCCAAGTGCTACCTTTCAATGCAAAATCTAACCGTACAATTGAGGCCGAAACATTTTCACCCTCCTGGTGAAGATTTAGATAGAGTACATAAATAGTAGTATACCAGAGATCTCGAACCCGGAACTTGCTAATAGCTTGAATCCCCAGTCCGTTTTTCCCTTTTTTTTTTTTTGTTTTGGCCGACCTTCAGCAGGAAATGGACGCCAAAGGGACTTTTCTTTTTTTTTGTTGGGACACAGTATGCGCTGAATGGAACACGCATTAACTGGCCATGTCGGCAGAGGAAAGGAGCGTATAATAAGGAGAACCGAAGTGGATTTCGAACTAGGTTGCGGGTAATAGCATTCCTCGAAACCTCTCGAGGAGCGTGCGCAGGCGAGACTTAACTAGTTACCCTTGTTATTCATTTTTCCCCGAACAAGTGAATATCGTGGCGAGGTGCGTTGTTTCTCCGCAAAAGACTCGGTCATTTCTTCGCATAGTGCGCCCCTGTCCCCAAGAAAAAGGAACTCGGAATCGGCTTCGTTTCCTTCAGTCCTTACCCGGCTCTACGTTGCCCTCCAGAGATAACAAACCCATAGCAAAAGACATCATCACCGCCGAGTCAGGGAGAATAGTGACGAATCTCCTATCATCTTTCGTTTCGGTTATATTTCCTTGTCGGATTTCCTGTGCGGGGTTCACTGTGCGTGTATACGGCGGTCCCCTGCCGAGTTCATGTACCTTCATCCAATACTTTTCGCAGCCTGAGGCCACAGCAGTCGCTGAAGTCCCGCCAGTCACCCTTGCGATATCACGTAATTTTGCGACGGTCCATGCGCGCTGTACTGGATTGACATACTGCACTCCAGCAAAGAACAAGGGGATCATTAGTTCGTTCAGCACGCCAACGGTGGTGGGGTGCGGGTTTGGTGTATTGATGCCAAACTGCTGAATGTGGTGGACTCCGGCTGCGATTCGCCCAATCAGTTGTGCGTACTGCGAGTACGGTAGCAGCACATCGGCAGCACACTGCTGCCAGAGCATGCGGGATGCCCTCTCAGCATGATCGTGCTGTATATAAACGACATATAGCAAGCGACGACGTGAGT